>NW_012105365.1:5795129-5806851 GCF_000951045.1 Mandrillus leucophaeus
AAAAAAAAAAAAAAAAGGACGGGATTTGTTTTTCTTTTTATTATCTGGAGTAATTTTTTTTTATATCTAATACAAAATTGAGTTGTGCTTATGACTTTAAACACTAAGCCATAACTATTCATAAACAGTTACAAGTTATGCTAAATAATACTCTGGATGGAGCAGAGAAGGAGTGATCCACAGCAACTGGCCGTGGAAATGAATGGACATTGTTCTAGTCCCAGGGGGCATATCTCATCTCACTTTTCAGTAAGACCTTTTTCGGGATGACTACATCACCCAAAATGAGTTCTGAATGGTTGAAATTGGTGCACTATAGTTCACTAGTTATCTATCTAAAATTGATTGTCATTTTAACTCTTTTCTCTATGATACCTCATTTTGAAGCTATGTCTAGAGTTAGCAGCTTAAGTTACAGAAGTTTAGGGAAAAAATCTATATCATTTTTTCTTCAACCCTGTACTACTCATTTTTCTGAACCTTATAACTGGATCTACATTTGGCTGTTTTTCTTCTCTGTACTTGAACATGTCTACCTGATCATCTAATCAATATAGTAGTGAGTCTCAATTAGTATAGAAGCAATTTTGCCCCCAATTGGACATTTGGTCATATCTAGAGATATTTTTGGTTGTCATATCTTGTGGGAACCAGTGGATTGAAGTCAGAAATGCTGCTCAACCTCATGTAATGTATAAGATGGTCTTCCAAAACAAAGAATTTCTGGCTTCAAATGTCAGTAGTTACAAGGTTGAAAAAAAAATCTGTACAGTAAAGCTCTAAAAACAGAAAACCTTCTAAAATAATTTTTGTTATCATTTTAAAAATATATGCCATTTACCAATTTAAAAAACGATCTCCTGGGCTACAAAATACCTATTTGTGATAAAAGTATTCCCTAATTGGAATATTTTGTAAAGAATAGCAGGATTGTAATTTAAAAAGTTCTGTAAAACTATGTTGTTGTTAGAAGAAATCCTTTGGTTCAGAGTCATTCGTATGATTTGTTAGGTAAGAACTGTCTTAAAGCAATGAATTACAATTGCTGAAATATATTCATTTATGACAAGATATCTTCAGTCGACCATTGCCCTATTTTTAGGTTTTTTGGACTTAGGAATCCAAATTTTTAAAAAAAAGAAGAAAAAGTATTATTAGCCTGGATCAGGTCAGATTTGGAACATCCAGGTAACTGACAGAGAATATCTTCATCCATGAGCTGCAATACACTTGTTATGGACTTTTGAGGAGACTTTTTTAGCACCTATCACTTGGATATAATATTGAATTCATTCTTTTATGAAACAGATTAAAAATATGTTTATCCATTCCCCTTCCAATTGCTTTTCATATCCTTTTCCCTCATAGCAATTTAATTATATTTCTTTTGTAATTTTCATGGAACTTAGGTAAATAGAACAGAATAAATCACAATTACTGACGATATTCTAGTTATATTATCTGTGGATTAAAATGGTAGCAATTGTTTATGTATTCTGCATGCTCCTGTCATGTTCTGTCCACCATATCCCCACACATAAACACAATCCTGAATTGATTATATTCTTATTTACTTGCTTTAATGGCTGTCTGTGGTTTAATCAAAATTTTTATTTTTTAGAAAATACCTCGGTTAGCATTATTTGTTTTGGATTTTCAGAAAAAAGTAACCTGCCATATGTAATCTTCTGGTACTTATTTCTTTCTGTCTATTTAACTTATTATTTTAGTATTCATATTTTTTGAAACTTTCACAATTCAAAGCATAATAATAATACTTTATGCAGCATTTATTATGTACCAGACAGTGACTTTATAGGCCTTCAACAAACTATTGCATTTATTATGTGGAAGAGCTACTGAGAAATCTTTTATTGTTAATTTGCATATGAGAAAACCAAGAGATTGTCTTGATTTGCTTATTACTAGATAGGTAGTCCATATTTAAACTGGATTTTGAGCCTAAATTTAGTTGGACATAAAATATACCCTGCAAAAATATAAGTACCTAATTTTTCTCCTAGTACTGAAAAGTCATTATATAGATTTAATACGCTCATAGAATATATACTCTTTAAACTCCCAAATAGCTTTATCTTCTTGTAACAACAAAATATCATTACATATTAGTAAGCATAAAGTTTTTTCTGACATCCGTCTAGGAGTATCCATATACCCCTATAAGAAGTCTTTTGTGCCACTACTAAATAGAACATCGGATGATATGTATTAAGAATCTTCATATTTAGAAAACTGTTTAATTTTGAACTCTGTTTTATCTGTCTCTTGTAAATTTAGAGCTGATGTCACTAATTAGAAACATATCTTTTGGCACTCAGTTAATCTATTTATGTTGTGGTTCAATGGGGTCAGTATATTGCATATAGAATTCTCTCCCTGAGTTCAAAACTCATTAAAATATAGAGAAGGTTAAAATATCAAGACTGAAATGTCAGTTTTATTTCTGATAAAAGTTAAATTATGGGTGTGGTTCGTTTTGTCAGCAAGCAAGCTTGGTAATGATCCTCTCACAGAATTGTAGTCTTTCCCCATAAGTTATAGACATATGATCTGTAACTAATGTGAATATTCATAATTTACATATATATGTCTATTGATAAAATTCTAGCATATACTATGCATTACCAAATATACCTTGCAAAATCTCACTCCATTCCACTAATTGTAAAGATGAATGGTGTGTGCCTCTGAATGAAATAGCAATGATAAAATTTACTAAATATAATATAAACAGTAATATATTTTGTACAATTTAAAAGTCAATTTAATAACCACATCTTATGTAGCTACTACATATAAGGTGATCTTTTGCAAGCTGTGAAAATGTTAAGATAATTCAAAGTTAAGTTCTTATACTAGAAAAGTTGAAATTTAAGAGACAGCCATAGAGATGAACTTCTAGAAGCCATACACTTAGAGTGTATTAAGTAACATGATGGAGTTAAAACTAAAATGTAGCAGCTGCCCAGAGAAATGAGAAACTAATTTCATCGTCGCAGATTCGATGTAAAGGTAGGCAATGAATGAATTTTGAATGAATCAATCACAGGTTCAGAGGGGGAAAGATGGCCCACTGACATTCCAGGAGTAGGGGAAAAATAATATATAGCACAGTTTCCGGAGTTGATAGATGGAGTATCTGCATGGAAAACATTTACTCATCAATGGGCCTGAGAGGAAGGCATTTACCTTCCTATCTGTGTTTCAGACTACTTCCTCTCATAGCCTCTTCTCTCTAGCCTTGACAATTTACACATGTTCCTCAAAAATCCCATGCCATTTTGCCTCTTCAAAATTTTGGTATTATTTTTCTCTCTGCTTGTTTGTAAATATTTTGCCTTTTTGTAAAGAAATAGCTTTAGTAACATTGCTTGAAAATGTAAGACCAGATGACAACAAAATAAGTTCTTGGAAAAATACTATTATAACTAATGCTTTATGCTATTTAGAAAAACCATTTAATGTAACATTTCATTTAATCTTCACAACATTCCATGAAGTAGACGTTTATTTTCTGCATTCTTAAAAATATACAAGTGAGACTTAAAATTAAAGGTAATTCATAATTATCAGGGCTCAGATTTAAACCCTTGTTCTCACATAATTTTCCAGTAGAAAAAATCAAACTTCCATTAAAACAAAACTTCAACAGAGCAATAGCATTTGGCCAAAGTATTTGTACCTCCCTAATCTCCTGCTGTTATTAACTCACCAAAATTTAAATAGAGGGTTAAGTTATTTCAGTTTTAAAATTTGAACTCTTTCTGCATGTCTTGGGGGAAATATGGATGTAAGCCAACTGAATTTTATATTTATTCTGAAAATGACAAAATCATCTTAAGCCCTGCACTTGAAGTTGGAAAACTGAAATGAATGTTATGCTTTCAAAATAGGATAATTTCATGTGGCCAGGCAACATTTTTATGCCCACTGCCAAGAACAATATATGCTTTATGACAAAAGGATGACTACTATTTTAAACCCAGAAATATCAACACATCTAAATTATTCCTAATTTTTTCTATAAATGCTATTATAATATTAAATATAAGCACACAGAGACATTTAAAATGTGTTATAATTATCACTGGATGATGTTTTCCTTTACAGTCAATCTTTCTCTTTTCTGACAACCAAAATCCACTGTTCATTATTAATTTTGCATGTGAAAGACAGGAATTAAGTTTATTTTTAATGTTAAATAAATTTGATAGGTTATAATATACTCTGATTCTACATCAAACCTGTATTTTTAATGGACTTACATAGGTATTTTATATAAAGTACTTCAAATTATTTCAGGGAATATGTAGTTTTTAAATTAATACATAAATAAATGGTGGCCTGAAAATCAAGTGAACCTAATGTTAATTGAAAGTTAAAGTTGCCCTCTCTGAGATGAGAGAGAGCCTAGAATGAAAGATGCACACCAAAGCTTTTTTTTGCAACAAATGGCCCAGTCCCTGCCGAGTGGTGGACTGAAGTGGATAGGGAGACACAGCATTCAGGGAAAAATTGAAATCAGGAACCAGGCCAACCATCCAATAAAGGCATCAGCCGTACAGCTCTGACCTTGAAACAGAATCTAGGTATGTGTTATTAATATACTAACAAGAGATTTATGAAAAGTTGGAGATACTTCAATATAGAAGGTAGAAGACATATCCTAGACAGACTGAGTGGCTAGACAACATTTTCGAGTACCTTCTCATGTATGGGTATCAAGGGGAAGGAGAAGAATTGCTAAGGTAAACAAAGATCAAAGGTTTGTTCATATGGTTCACTAATGGTAAGTTTAGAGAGCGGAGGTACTTTGGGAAAAAATTCCCGTAATAGGATTGCAAGAACCTTTTAAATCTATTCAATAACAGGCTATGATTTCTTAGAAAAGAAATTAAGTTTGCTTCTGTTGGCTGGGCACGGTGGCTCACGCCTGTAATCCCAGCACTTTGGGAGGCCGAGGTGGGCGGATCACGAGGTCAGGAGATCGAGACCATCCTGGCTAACACGGTGAAATCCCGTCTCTACTAAAAATACAAAAACTAGCCGGGCGAGGTGGTGGGTGCCTGTAGTCCCAGCTACCCGGGAGGCTGAGGCAAGAGAATGGCATAAACCCGGGAGGCGGAGCTTGCAGTGAGCCGAGACCCGGCCACTGCACTCCAACCTGGGTGACACAGCGAGACTCCGTCTCAAACAAAACAAAACAAACAAACAAAAAAAAAAAACAAAAAACAACCAGATAAAAAAAGAAGTAGGGCAGGGTCATGTTGAGTTTTGAATTGAAAGAAATTTGCTATAGATATATAATGTTTTGTTTGTAGAAAAATGTAAAGATTTTGCCAATAGTTAAATGAGAAAAAGCAAAAACAATCCGGATTAATTTTAAGTACATATAAATTCTCATTCCTCGTGAGTATAAAATAATCTGGCTAACTGCATGCCACATGCCAGATGTATTGCTAAATTAGTTGTTTCTGACATGATCCTGACATGATCGTTGTCAAAAATCTCTGGCCTTATGGTAATGTGCACTTTATCTGTCCTTCAATGAAAGTATTTTGAAGTAAAAAAAAAATAAGTGGGAGTGTATTTTTCCTAAGACACATGGTATCCGGGTTGTGATACAGCAAGTTAGCAGAACTGTACTGTTTACTGACTGGTAGAAATGTAGTACCATTATGTTACTCAGAAATTGACATGGCTATGCATGAATGGAAATCTTAGATAGAGACTCTTACTAGCAAGAGATTTAAACCCTCATATATAATCCATGATCACACTATGAAAACATTTTGATTCACAGCAAATTTTATAGGCTGCAGAAGGATCTTGATTAAATAATTTATGTTAGAGCTGGAGCATTTTGTAGATATTTCTGCAGGCATAGCAATAGGTACATAATTAAGAGACTGTTCCAAATAGCCAAGATATAGAATTAATCAGGTCCATCAACACATGAATGGATAAAGAAAACATGACACACGTGCAGAATGGAATACTATTTGACCATAAGAAAGAATGAAATCTTGTCATTTGTGGGAACATGGTTGAGCCCAGAGGACACTATATTAAGTGTTTCGTGGGAACAGAAAGATAAATAGCACATGTTCTCTCTCATATGTGGAGGCTGTAGAAGTTGATCTCATAGAAGTAGAGAGTAGAACAGTGGTTAGCAAGGGCTGGGAAGCATAGGTGAGAGGAAAGAGAGTTGTTGGTTAAAGGATACAAAATTACAGCTAGAAAAAGGAATCAGTTATAGTGTTTTTTAGCACTGTAGTGGGACTACAGTTAAAATTGTATTATATATTTTCAAATGGCTAGAAGAGGGAATTCAGAATTTTTCTGACATAAAGAAATCACAAATGTTTGATGGGTATGCTAATTACCCTGATTTGATCAGTATACATTGTATGTATCAAAATATCACTATGTATGCCATAAATATTTCTAAATACTATGTGTTAATTTAAAAAATAAAAAATTAAGTACTTTAAAAAGTGTTAAATATAATGTAAACATTAATAACCAAAATCTGACAGAGAAATAATTTTCATATATTACTGTGATGAATTACTATTTAACTATTTAAAAATTATATATTTTGGGCCAGGTGCTATGGCTCACCCCTGTAATCCTAGCCCTTTGGGAGACCGAGGCAGCCAGATCATGAGGTCAGGAATTCGAGACCAGCCTTGCCAGCATGGTGAAACCCTGTTTCTACTAAAAATACAAAAACATAGCCAGGCATGGTGGCATGCACCTGTAGTCTCAGCTACTCAGGAGGCTGAGGCAGGAGAATTGCTTGAACCTGGCAGGTGGAGGTTGCAGTGAGCCGAGATCATGCCACTGGACTCTAGCCTAGGCAACAGAGTAAGACTCCATCTCAAAAAAAATTAAATTTAATTAAAGAAAAAAAAAAATATATATATATATGCATTCTGGCAGGAAAATATAATTAAATAGTTACAGTGCGCTAAGAACGTAAGTCTGGTTAAAATAATATGTAAATGTAATATATGTAAAAATACACATACACATACAAATTTATGTAATCTTAAATGCCAAAGTTTAAAGTGATTACCTTTGGAAGTGTAGAGAAGTTATACATTTGGTCATATAACATTTTAATATTATATATTAATTGACCTACTGTTAACTAGTATTGCTTATATCATAAAATGAACTACATTAGTTAGAATAAGCACAATAAAACAAACTGAAACCTGGAATGACAAGTCTTTTCTCTTTGTGTAGAGTATGTGTCTTAGACAGAATATGCTTTGTATTTAACATTTTAAACGTTAAACAAATTCAGTCCACTGATAATAGACTGACCTTGAAAAGAGTTTGCATATAGTGTTATATGATGATATGACTGAAATTAAAATTTAGAGCTGGTGCCTTTCTTTTTGAAAGATATAATAAAGCTATATAATTAAGTTAAGCTAATTATTGTGAGATTGGCATAATCTCTGTATGAATGGTTCACTAAATATGGTGACTAAGTAAACAGCATCATCTTCCTAGGAACTTGTTGGAAAGTCAGATTCCCCAAATCCACCCAGATCTAGAGAATCAGAAATTTTGAATTTGGATCCCAGCATTCTGTGTTTCAATGATCCTGTAGGATATTCTAAAATAGGCTAAAGCTTGAGAACCACTGCACTAACACAAATGTAGTTTAAGCAACTTCACCTGTCTAAATTCACAGAGGGATATGCTTATTAAAATAAATAATATTTTCAGATGTTATCTTGGGTGTGATACTCTGCTTTTTCTTCTTTCTCAAAACCATTTCCAATTAAATAAGGTAAATTAATATTTTAACTACTAAATAATTTTTATCAGAAACATTTTTAATGTTTCATTTTTAAGGAATATCTTCTTTCTTGGTAGCAGATAAGAACATTCAAACAATAAGAAATATTGATATACAGAACATGTAATTCCAAGAGTCCCAATGAAACATCAAATTGCATGTGGATTTGCACAAAGAACATTTCAGGATAAATAATACAAACACAATTTATAAAACAAGAATTCTAGAACTCTGATAAGGCCATCTCATACAGAAGTGTCAATGATTTGTGAATTAAAAACAGGAGCAAGGTCTAGGGTTCTGTTAAGGCCATTTCAGTTAAGCTCACCTGAAATCCTTTTGGAAAACTGACAGGAACAAGTAATGAATAAATGAATAAAATTTAAATACTGAGTTACGCTAATCAGGTCAACAGAAAAGGCAGAAACTAAAGCCGACTCCACAATGTGGCAAAATGATGCCTAAAAGGCAGCAAGTGGTTTGAATCTATCTCATTGAGAAGACTGCATGCCTCAATATTGTAAAGTGTCCTCATTTATTATCACCAACGGGTAAAATTACAATAAGATAATAAAATTCCTATGACCTATTGATATCGTTAGACTTTAGAGTGTCAGCCCTTGGAGGAATTTTCCCCTGCATTCACATTACTAAGCAGAAAACAATGTAAATTTATAATCTCTTGACAAAAACTCCAATGCACTACAACTATCTCACAGCTATCTCACAACTATCTACAACTACGTTATTAAAGCAAACTTTAAGTTTTACGTGTCATTCTGGTTATATTCTTAGTTTCTCCAAAAGAAAAAAAAAACTGAGTCTATTTTGTGGCTCAGTTAGTTAAGCATTCTGTTAATGAAGCCATAGTTACAACTTTGATCTTCATTTTAGGGAGTTAGTATTTCTTTCCCAGACATTTCCTTCCCTAGTGAAACTGACTCACATAGTGTATACTATTATTTCTTACAAAAAAAAAGTAAGAAAATGAATTGGATCAAGGAATCACTTATTATAAAAGCAAATCAAATTATATTCTGTACTGACAGTGAATCATGAATTATAATGGAGCAGAGCCCATCTTCAGTACAAGTTTTAGATATTACCAGGCAGTCTGCTCATCAGTTCCAGGGGACACTCCTTTCTTTTCCCCTATCACCAACTTGTCTTTCAGATACTTCCTCTGGAAAATGCCCATCATGCGCTTCCCTTCTCAAAACTCTCATTCTCTCTGCAATGTCAGTGTCATATATGTTTGAAAATCATTGGCATCAAACATTAATTTTGACATCTGATATTTACTGTAACTGCTTTTAACACTATTATAGGAAACTAAAGAGCTAATAGCCTTAACATACCTCTATTCCCCAAAAATGCATCCTGAGTGGAGAAACAAAAACATCAAAGGTTTATATGCTATTTCCAGTATCATTATTCAGCCATTGTCATACTTTTATTTTATACTTCTGCATTCATTTGTCAGGATGAAGAAAAGGAAGTTGCTGCTAAACAAAGATTTTAGGAAAGAAGCTGTCACCTTTTACTGGAGAATTTAAGAGTAGACAGCTAGAAATTGATCACAGTTTTGTTTTTTGTTATTTTAAATAAAGAACATCTGTTGGTACTCCCTTTAATAACCCCAGAACCAATCTCTTAGCAAATCCTGTTGATTCTAAGTTATAAGTGTGGTCACTTCACATGGTCTCTGCCAGAACCATCCTGCTGAGAACAGCTTCACTTTGATTTTGTCAATATCTTCAACAATCCATTGTCCTTTCAATCAACTCTGTACAGAGCAGTAATAATGATTCTTCTAAAATGTTGTCATGCTTATAATTCTATAGTTGACTCATCTCTCTCAGGATAACAGCCCAGGTGTAATTCATATTGCCTTGAAGACCTATGTGATCTTTTCCACCAACGCCACAGCTGCTCGAATTTACCTGTACCTCACTCTCCCTCATTCACTCTGCTTCTTATCATGGATGCATTACAAGGTCATGAGCACAGGATTATTTGTCTTCATCAGCCCCTTTTTACAGAAAAAAAGTTAAAATTATATTTTTGTGTTTCTTACTGGAAAAAGATCAGTATAACCCAGGATGAATTTTCTATTATATATTCTTTTTCATCACACTCATTTTTTCTTCTAATTTTAAAAGAAATTAAAATGTAAAATTTTGTGAACTCCTGGAATTATGGTGGGCCAGGTGGTTTCTGTTGCTTTCTGAGGAATGTACTTTATATTTGATGAGGAACATTTCGAATGTGCTTCCTTCAAATAGCCTCAAGCTTTGTTTCTATAGGTCTCTTCTTCCAAAGGTCTTCCTTGACCCGACTATAAAAAATGTTCTGGCCTCCAGCATTTCTTATTCCCTTTATTTGTCTTTCTTTTTCTGCATTGTGCTTTCTGACTTAATATTTTTCAAGGATTTGACATATTTTATTTGCTTGTTTATTTTGTTATTTTCTTCCCACAAGAAAAGCAGTGCTATGTGAGAAATGGAATGTTGTATGTTTTGTTCATTGCTTTTGTACAAGCTCCTAGAAGTGTACCTTGAAGTAAGCCTAGCATATCATAGGTGCTTAATAAGAATAATAATAATAAATGACCTACTAATATTTTATATGAGAAAGAGTAGTTTTTTACAAAGCTAAAGAAGTGCATAGTATACTACCTAGAAATTCCACTCAGGAATTTTGGTAAATAAATTTTTTTTCTTAAATTCATTCATGCTAGTGTATAGAAATGCAGTTGATTTTTTGTATTTAAATTTATCCTGTAACTTTGCTGAACTAATTTATAAACTTGAGTATATCTAAGAATTTATATATTTGTGGTCAGGTGTGATGGCTCGTGCCTGTAATCTCAGCACTTTGGGAGACTGAGGTGGGCAGATTTCTTGAGCCCAAGAGTTTGAGATCAGTCTGGGCAATATGAAAAAATCAATCTTTTTAAAAATACAAAATATTAGCTGGGCATGGTGGTGCGTGTCTGTAGTCTCAGCTACTTGAGAGGCTGAGGTGAGAGAATTATCTGGGTCCAGGAAGCAGAGGCTCCAGTGAACCATGATTGTGCCACTGTACTCCAGCCTGGGCAATGGGAGTGAGACCCTGTCTCCTCCCAGCCCACATATATATATATCTGTTTGAAATTATTTTATCTGCACATAGAAATAGTTCTATTTCTTCCTTTTTAAATGGGATGACTTTTATGTTTCTTATTTAATAGCCCTGCCCAAAATATCCAGTTGATTTGATGTGAAAGGGACAACATTCTTATCCTGTTCCTAATCTTTATTTATTTATTTACTTACTTACTTACTTATTTATTTATTTCTGAGACGGAGTTTCACTCTTGTTGCCCAGGCTGGAGTGCAGTGGCACGATCTCAGCACACCGCAACCTCCACCTCCCAGGTTCAAGTGATTCTCCTGCCTCAGACTCCCAAGTACCTGGGATTACAGGTGCATGCCACCATGCCCGGCTAATTTTTTGTTTGTTTGTTTTTCCATTTTTAGTAGAGATGGGGTTTCACCATGTTGGCCAGGCTGGTCTTGAACTCCTGACCTCAGGTGATCCGCCTGCCTCAGCCTCCCAAAGTGCTGGGATTACAGGTGTGAGCCACCACCCCCAGCCTCCTGTTCCCAATCTTATGGAGAAATTATTCAGCCTTTCACACTTAGCTAGCTGAGAGTTTTTCATAGATGCCATTTAAAAAATTAAGGGAGTTTTCTTCTCTTCCTAGTTTATTGAATATTTTTTATCATTAAAAGGTATTGATTTCAGATACAACAGAGCAAATTGGAACTTATTCCAGAAATTCAAGATTGGTTTAACATGTGAATATCAATTATTTTAATGCACAATATAAATTATATA
>NW_012105365.1:5807116-5918221 GCF_000951045.1 Mandrillus leucophaeus
GTTTATCATTGTTTATATAAATATATATAAAATATATGAAACATAAATAAAACATATATTTATATATATAGCTTATATTGTGCATGCCTCTGGCTTTGTTTTTTCTTTTTACTCGAAATTGTATTGACTGTTGATTGGTATAGTTTGGCTATGTTTCTACCCAAATCTTATGTTGAATTATAGCTCCCACACTTCCCACGTGTCGTGGGAGGGACACAGTGGGAAGTAATCAAATCATGGAAGTGGGTTTTCTTGTGCTGTCCTCATGATAGTGAAAAAGTCTCAGCAGAACTGATGGTTTTATAAAGGGAAGTTCCCCTGCACAAGCTCTCTTTTGCCTGTCGCCATGTAAGACGTCCCTTGCTGTTACTGCTATGATTGTGAGGCCTCCCAAGCAATGTGGAGCTGTTTGTCAATTAAACCTCTTTTGTTTATAAATTAGCCAGTTTTGGGTTTGTCTTTATTAGCAAAATGGAAACAGATTAATACAACTATTCAGGATCTTCTGTGGTTCTATACAGATTTTAGGATTGTTTTTCTATTTCAGTGAATAATTTCATTGGCATTTTTACAGAGATTGCATTTATTCTGCAGACTGCTTTTAGTAGTATGGGCATATTAAAAATATTAATTCTTCCAATCGATGAACATGTAATATATTTCAATTTATTTATATTTTCTTTAATTTCTTTCATCAATATTTTATACTTTTTAGCATAGAAATCTTTCATCTCCTTGATTAAATTGGTTCCTAAGTATTTTATTTTACCCAGCTACTGTAAATCAGATTGTTTCCTTTTTGGTAGATCACTATTAGTATATAGAAACACTATTGATTTTTATATGTTGATTTCGTATCCTACAACTTTACTGAATTTTTTTTATTAGTTCTAACAGGTATTTTTTTGGTGGTGTCATTAAGGTTTTCTATATTTAAGACCATGTCATCTACAGAGATAATTTAACTTCTTCCTTTCCACTCTGGATGCCTTTTATTTCTTTCTCTTGCCTAATTGCCTAGCTAGAACTTCCAGTACTATGTTGCATAGAAGTTTCGAGATTTTGTTATTCTAGATCTTAGAGGAAAACTTTTGAAATTTCTCTTCTTCATTATGATGCCAGCTGTGAATATGTCATATATGGCCTTTACTGATATGAGGTGCATTAATACAATTATTAGTATAATACTAATATAATAAATAATAGGAAAAAATAGAGTTCTGCTTAACACCTAAGCCTCAGCACCAGCAGTGAAATTTGTCATTTATCCCTACAATGTTATCTAAAGCTATACTAATATTTTCATTAGAATAAATTTAATTTTAATATCATATAATATGATTTCTATGTTAATATTACATGCTAGGCAAGCATTATTTTTATACAGTCATGATTTAATAATATGTGTGAAGCCAATTCAAAAATTATTTTAAACAAGAATTCATAGATTGTTTAGAACTCAACTTCTATAAATGAAAAAATAACATTTTAAAATTCTAAGAATTTGATGACATGCTACCAAATCATGATAGAAATAGACTATCATCTTGATTTCCAATTCTGAACTCTTTCCATTGAACCACTTATTATGAGAGTGGGAAAGGTTGAGTAATAAATACTCCCAAATACGATATATTGCTTGTTTAATAAGAAAGTACTAAAGTTCATTTTTAGTGTGTGATTTCCATACATCTTTCATTCACTTTCTAGAAGCCTTGGGTAAGAAATGGCATACATAAATTTTGTTTAAATTTCATTGATGAGACTTGAACTTGGCACATCAGTAAGAAATGTGGAAAATATTGTGTTTGTGTGTGTGTGTGTGTGTGTGTGTGTGTATGTGTCTAGGAACAAAATAATTATTTTAAATTATTTGTCTATGTATTTGTTCAAGGCTTTTCCTAGTTAAAAAATTGTACTTTTTTGCTTCATGTGACCCTTAAAATGCTCTGTATTTTATAAATGAATATCCTACTTTGTTATTTTGCCAATGTTTTGCCAACAGAAAGAGGAGGGAGTTGTATAAACCATTTCTTCTGAAAAAAATATTTGTATCTAATCTTAAACTGGTCATTTCATTAGGCAGTTGTATGGGCATTATTGCAACTTTGATGTAATTAAACATCCTCCTTTTGCTGCAGTATTTCAGAGTTTGATTTTTAACCATATTAGAATTACAGTCATATAGGATCCTGTAGAATGAAGATTGTATCCAGAGAATAAGAAATCTGTCATCTATAACATTGCTATTGTTTGGCATGTGAGCCTCAATTTTCTCAAAGGTAATAAAGATACTAAAATCCCCAACCTCCAGGCTATATGTTGCAACTAAGAATATTTTAAATTTTGATAAATAAATAAATAAATGGACACATCACTTTAGCAATCTTATATCTCCCAATGAATATAAAAATAAAATTATAAAAATGATCATATTAACCCACCCTTCTATTCTGCCCTTGAGTCCCATTGCCATATTGACTCATGACTTAATCATGTGACAATCTCTGTAAGTGTGGTACAGGCAGAGGAAGAAAAAGTGCTTGTGCATTGCATCATATCTGATTTTTCTCTTCCTGGAAACTCTTAAACATTCTACTACGTGATGAGTCAAACTGTCTCTGTGTGAGGAAAAGCGCTAGTCAAATCACCCTCATTACCCGGCTGACATTGAGTCAGCTGCCAGACATGTGTTTGAGGCATCATGTGTTTGAGACCATCTTGCACCAGCAGCCTGCTAACCAGTTATCAGTTGAGCTGCCTAGAATAGGACTTCCCAATGAACTCACAGAATTGTGGCAAAATAATTTTAATTGATCTAAGACACAAGTGTTGGAGCCAGACACAGTGACTCATGACTGTAATCCCAGCTACTGGGAAGCTAAGGCAGGAGGATCGCTGGATTCTAGGAGTTAGAGGTCAGTTTGAGCAACATAGCGAGGCCCTCTTGATCTCTAAAAACAAGAGAGACAAATGTTGGGGTGGTTATATACTCAACATTAACTTATGTACTTAGGAAACTAGATCTTTTCAGGAGATTCATACAAGCAGCTTGAAAGTGAATGAGAATAAGGCAATTACAGTGTTTCATTTCTTTTGGAGGACTATGAATTTTGTTTCACATTGTACTCGTTAAGGATACAGTTGCTATTTAATTGTGTTATTTAATTTAGAATTATCTGTAGAACAAAAAATGAAAGTAAAATAAAGTAAATTTTAAAAAGAGGAAAAACAAACAATAACCTGAATTATGTTGGGATGCATTCAACTTACGTGTCACATATGTGATATTTCTTATTGACTAAACATTTGAGTTTGGATTATAATTATTTATTATTATTTAACCTTTTTTTGGATTGCTATAGTTCACATTAAATGATGCAACTTGTTTTAATACATAAATAAAGTTGAAAACCTTTGTGTCAGTCTTCTAAATTTAGCTTGACTTTCTTAAAAAATCCAAGTTAAACCTTATCTCTTAAAGTAAACAAATTTTTAGAGGACATTACTAAGGTTTTTTCACACTAGAGTTACTTTAGTGCAATGTTTTTAGCTTGTTGGTTCAAGTCATCTTCATAGTTTTCCTATCAATCAAATTTATAGAAGTTGGCTAGCACTTGCCATTTGAACAACCCTAGTAAAACAAATGAAATAAGAAATGACTGGATGCGCAAAGACCTTTTAGTCTGAGAACAAGAACAAGATCAAAGATGGCATTTCACAGAAAGAATGAATCAAGATAAACCACAGGTTAATTGAAGACAAATTTATATGAGATAAAAGAGAGAGATTTAAAATTATGAAATACAAGCTGCAATATTTGAGTATTACATTTCCTCCGTTTTTAATCACGTTGACTGTGAACAGCTTCTGACTGCTTGCAAGTATAATAAGTCATAAACTGTGAAGTTCTGAATTTTACCTCTCACTCTAATACTTGAAACACAGCTGTGAAAATGACACTGCCAATTAAAAGTGGCAATCAGGATTACAGCTTCTAACTATATTTTTTAAAGTACTAAAGACAATGATTAATATCTATGCTAAATCCATATTAATTATAAGATATCTACTCCTCTTAGGTATAAAAAAATGTTCTGAGTGAATTATAAAGTATCAGTTGTTTTCCTTTCCTCTCCTTTCCTATTCTCCTTCTTCTTCTTTATTTCTTGTATTCTGCTTCCTTTTTCCTCATGATTTATGCCTATTAGTTCAATGAGAGCTGGACCCTTTATATGCATGACTAACCTGGGCCTCTGTGACAAAGTAATCTATAGAAAGTAAATTTGATTTAGAAATCTCTATTTAAAACATCATTTTGAAATATGTTCAAAGTGTCATTGAACCCACTTTTTGAATCTTAGCAAATAAAGTACGAGGAATTGAATTTTTTAAAAGGGTTTGGAAATGAGAAATATCACTATCTTCTCATAAGAGGATACGAGAAAAGCAAAAAGAAAACCTGATGATCCTAAAACAAAGAGCAAGTTTTTAAGATACGTCTCTCATCCCAGAAAGGTTCTAGGGCAGCAGTCCTCATCCTTTTTGGCAACAGGAAGGGGTGGGGGAGTGGTTTCAGGATGAAACTATTCCACCTCAGATCATCAGATATTAATTAGAGTCTTATAAGGAGTGGGCAAGCTAGATCCCTCGCATGTACAGTTCACAATAGGGTTCACCCTTCTATGAGAATCTAATGTCCCCACTGAACTGACAGGAGGCTGAACTCAGGTGGTAATGCTGGCTCATCCAGGGCTCACCTTCTGCTGTGTGGCTGGTCCCTAAAAGGCCATGGCCAGGTACTGGTCCATGGGTCAGGAATTGGAGACCCCTGTTTTAGGGAACAAAAACAGACAATAATATTAGTCAAATTTTTGGAGGTATTTTTTACCATAATTAGTCAAAAGCTTTGACATATCAGAAAACCTCATTACCTGATACCAGAGGGCTAGCCTGTGGCTCTTACTGGTAGAGCAATACAGAAGCAGTTTTGAGGCTCTTAGGTCTGGGTAAGAAACTGGCTAGATATCACTTGATTTGGGGATAAGAAACATAATGGCTTCCAGCACCAGTAAAAACTGGTTCTGAACAAATGAGACCAAGTTTAAGAACAGGGGATAAGGGCAAATAAGAAAAGGTTTGGGCATCGATTGTTTCATCAGTGAAGAACCCACACAAACATGGAATAATCAGAGACTGGCAGCAGGAACAAGAATGTAACTCTGAAAATTATGATAGTTATATAAAATAGCATTTCAAATAGTATTTTTGACATTATTATAATAAAGCTGGTTATATGCGATTATACTAGCAGTAGGAACATTTCCGTTTATGTTAATAGATCAATTTTTAAAAGAGTTTAGAATTTAAATGAATAAAATGTGTAAAGATAGATGTTTACAGAGAACTTACAATAGACCAAAAGACTCTCAAATAACTGGATTTTTTATTTTTAAAAAAGAAAAAATAACTCAGCAACAAAATTATAGACAATTCAATAAAAATCTGTCAATGATATTTCAGAAAGCTCCACAACAAAGAAACAAACAGCTAGAATACTTTAATGTTGAAATTTGAACAATAACACTGAGAATAAACTTTTTGTTGTAACTTTGTAAGACAGATTATAATAAAGATATTAATTAAATTTAAAATGCTTCTACAAATTTCTTGGTTTTTACCAAGTAAAAACTCATGCCATTTTCTCGTTTCAAAACCCGAGCTTGGTATTTAGAATAAACTGTAATAAATGTGAATTATATCTGTAAAAGAAACTGTACTTACATGTGTGAGAGCTAGTAAAACAAAATTAAAAAGAAAAAAATATAATCCTACACCCATAGTAGGAGATTTATCTGAATTCACCTCTACATGGTTCAGGGAAACAAACAAACAAACAAACCCCAGCAAAAGTATACTTCCTATTTTAGTTTCTCCTGGATTGTGAGCCTGTAAAATGGTTTGGCTCTGTGTCCTCACTCAAATCTCAACCCAAATTGTAATTCCCAATGTTGAAAGAAGGACCTAGTGGGAGGTGATTGGATCATGAGGGTGGATTTCTTTCTTGCTGTTCTTGTGATAGTGCGTGAGTTCTCACAAGATCCAATGGCTCAAAAGTGTGCAGCATTTTCTCCTTCTTTCTCTCTCTCTGCGCCATGGTGAGATATGCTTGTTTCCTCTTCACTTTCTGCCATGATTGAAAGTTTCCTGAGGCCTCCCAGTTATGCTTCCTGTTAAGCCTCTGTAACTGTCAGTCAAGTAAACTTCTTTTCTTTATAAATTACCTAGTCTCAGGTAGATTTTTGTAGCAGTGTGAGAGTAGACTAATACAGCCTGACCTAGGTAATATATTTTGTTTATAGTAATATTCATCCACAACTCAGTCCCCTTTCTCTGATTTCTTCCTGAATTGGTCTGGTGAATAATTTTCAGGAGAAATATTTCAAAGATATCTTGAATTATTGTTTACAGTTTCACAAAATGATTTGCTTATGTACATGGAGATGATTATGTGGAGTAGTTTTCGATAAATGTTTTGTGATGCATCCTTTATTTGAATAGGATGTTTTCTCATGATTCACTTGAGATCGTGGGTTTGTGGAAAATAATACCATAAATGTGATATGCCCTTCTAAGTGCATCATATCAGAAACTACATAATGCTGATATGTCTTATTATTGGTGGTGGCTTAAACAGTGGGTTCAGATGGTGTTTGCCAGATTGTTTTACTGTAATTTTATTTTTTTCCTTTCAAAATTAGTTAATACTTTGGGAGAAGAACCCTAACACTAGCTAAATCTATTTTTTGCTAATTTTTTGGCTCAGTAATTTTAAAATGCTACTATATCAGGCAGAAATTGTTGTGTTGCTTGCTTAGTGGTGATTTCTATTTTCTTTATCCTTCTATATTTATTAAGTACAATTTTTAAGTAAGGAAGAATTGTATATTCTCCTCCATGTAATTAATTAAACCATTTAGAATATTTGTCATTGACACATAATATGTGTACATATTTATGGGTTATGATGTGATGTTTCTTTCTGTATACAATGTGTAATGACCAAATCAGGGTAATCAGCATACCAATTACCTCAAACAATAACAATTTATTTAGGTTGGGTACATTACAAATCCTCTAGCTATTTGAAAATATAGGAGAAATTGTTTTAACTATAGTCACTCTATAGTGTTATAGAATACTAGAACGTATTCCTGTTATCTAGCTGTAATGTTTTATCCATTAGCCAATCCATCCCATCCCCTACATTTCTCAGCCTCTACTTACCACTATTCTACTTTCTACTTCTATGAGATCAACTTATTTAGCTTCCACATTTGAATGAAATCATGCAGTATTTGTCTTTCTATGCCTGGCTTATTTCACTTAACAAAATAACATATATATATATATATATATATATAAATGCACATGTACATATTTTCTGTACTCATTTCCATTTATCTATTGGTGGATGCTTAGATTGATTCCACATCTTGGTTATTATGAATTATGCTGCAATAAACATAGGAGTGTGTACCAGATATCTTTTGATATATTGAGTTCCTTTTGTTTGGATATATAACCAATAGTGGGGGTGCTGGATCATATGGTAGTTCTTTCTTTCATTTGTTTGTTTATGTAATTTACATTTCCATTAAGAGTGTACAGGTATCTCACAGTTTATTGCACTTCACACTTTTGTGTTTTGCAAATGTTGCATTTTTTAAAATTGAAAATGTGTGGCAGCCTTGTGTCATGCAAGTCTATCGGTGTCACTTTTTGACAGCATGTTACCATTTTTTGTCCCTGTGTCACATTTTGGTAATTATAAAAATACGTCAAACTTTTCATTATAATTATATCTGTTATAATAATCTGTAATCAGTGATCTTTGATGTTGCTCATGTAATTGTTTTGGGGAGCCACAAACTGCATCCATATAAAACAGCACACTCATTCAATAAATGTTTGTGTTCCAACTCCTCCACTGACCAGCTATTCCCCCATCTCCCTCCCTCTCCTCAGGTGTCTCTGAGACACAACATATCGAAACTAGGTCAATGAGTAACCCAGCAATGGTCTCCAAGTCTTCAAGTTGAAGAGTAACATGACTCTCACTTTAAGTCAAAAGCTAGAAATGAATAAGCTAGGCAAGAAAGGCATGTTGAAAACCATGGTAGGCTGAATGCTAGGCCTCTTATGGCAAACAGGTAAGTTAGGCATGCAAAGGAAAAGTTTCTGAAGGAAATTAAAAAATGCTACTCCAGTAAACACACAAATGATAAGAAAGTGAAACAGCCTTATTTTGATATGGAGAAAGTTTAGTGGTCTGGATGAATCAAACCAGCCAAAACATTCCCTTAAGTCAAAGCCTAACCCAGTGCAATGCCCTAACTCTCTTCAGTTCTGTGTAGGTAGATAGAGATGAGGAAGCACCAGAAGAAGAGCTGAAAGCTAGCAGAGGCTGCTTTAAGAGTTTTCAAAAAAGAAGATGTCTCCATAACAAAGACGTGCAAGACAAAGCAGCAAGTGCTGATGTAGAAGCTGTAGCAAGTTATGCGGAAGATCTATCTAATATAACTGATAAATGTGGCTACACTAAATAACAGATTTTCATGATAGACAGAGCAGCTTTCTTTTGGAAGAAAATACCATCTAAGACTTTCATATCTCAAGGGGAGTAGTCATTGCCTGGCTTCAAAGCGTCAAAGAACAGATTGACTCTCCGGTTAGACGCTAATTCACCTGGTGAATTTAAATTGAAGCCAATGTTCATTTAACATTATGAAAATTCCAGGGCCCTTAAGAATTATGCTGTATCTACTCTGATTGTGCACTGCAGATGAAACAACAAAGCTTGGATGACAGTACATCTGTTTATAGAATGGTTTACTGGAATATTTTAAGCCCGCTGATGATAATTTTTGTACAGGTAAAAAAAAGATTTTTTTCAAAATATTACTGTTCTTTGATAACGCACCTGGTCACTCAAGAGTTCCGAGGGAGATGTACAAAAACATTAATGTTGTTTTCATGCTTGCTAACATAACATCCACTTTATAGCTTATGGCTCAATACATAATTTTAACTTTCATGTCCTATTATTTTATAACTACATTTCATAAGGAGGAGCTTCAAGACAGCTGACTAGAGGCATCTAGGGTTCACCTCCTCAACAAAGAAAACTCAAGATAATGAGTAGATAATCACACTTGAAATAGATCACACTTAAGAGAGAATGCTGGGCTTCAACAGAGAAGTGACAGGAAACACCTAGAGCAAAGAAAGACAGAAGGTAGGTAGCCTACTTGACTAGGACTGGCTGAGAGCCTATAGAGGCTCCCCAGTGTGGGAAAAGGGTAAGTGAGTGATCCCACTGATCCACATTCTCACCACAGATGCGATGTTAGCCACAGCCAGAGCCCTTCAACTCACCCAGGTCCAGAGACTGACATAGGGAGCTGCCTAGAACCCATGCAATTACATTGCTCCAGAGGGGTAATTCATACTGGATTCTACATACCCTGGAGTCCTAAACAGTTACAGCAAGGTGCCCTTTTAAGAGACAAGCCCCTACTAGTCTGCATCCTACCTAGGGCCCAACAGCTCCTGCATGTCCATATCCCTGAAAACCCATTGATATCCTCCCCTCAAAGCTGGGCACTGCTGCTGGCTGCTGTCATCAGGTTCAAAGCATGAACGGTTGGCAGTGACCCTAACGCCCCCAGTAGCAGATTTGCCATACATTTACATGCATTCTGAGAAGAGGGTAATTGGCTTGCAGCCACTACTTGGAACCAAAGCATGCACTCCCCAGCTACTTATTTATGGCTGCTGCTACTGAAAGCAACTGTACCCTCCCCAGCAACATGGCCACAGTGTAACTGCTGACTCTTCCAACCAAGCATTCTCCTGAGGACCTGGTAATCACTCCACCCCTGACTACCATAGCTAGGGGAATCACATGAACCACCAGGGGGCCTGATGACAGACCCAACTAGCCTGGTTTCACCCTTCTCAGTGCCAGAGCACACTATCTAAGGGACTGGTGATGACCCTACTCCATCCACTACAGTTAGCACCTGAGCACTCCACCCAGAGGACTGAAGACGGGCCCACCCAACCTGCTACTACTTCAGCTGGAACCCACCCACATGTGCCACACATGGCCCCAGGGACTGGCTGACCCAGCACATTTCCAATAATGCCAACACTAGTGCAGACTTCTTGGGAGCCAGAGGTTGCCCTGCCACTACCACTGCCATTGCTTATGCCACATTCACTGACCTGGGACCTAAAGATCTACTCACCTACCTGGCCAGCCATGGCCACCGTCAGCACCTGAGCAAGCTGCCAGAAGGCAAACAAATCAGCCTTCCTGCACCTACTCACACCAATGCCAGAGTATTCTGCCCTGGGTCCCAGGGACAGGCAAGCTCATTACACCAGTTCCACCACTGAGGCCTGAGATTATTAGCCTATCTAACATCTCTATCACTAGCAAAACTTAACTACAGTCCTCACTGACAATTACACCCTGCTGAGAAAATCACATACTACTGATGTTGTTTATTGTCAAGGAAATCATATAGATACTACAGTACTGCACATACCCAGAATTTAAGCCATACCACCCTATTTAACCAACAACATAGACACATCTTCAGAAAAAAATTATTGCCTGGAAAAACAGTTTAAAAAATTGTAAGATGCAACAATTATGAGATGTACAGAAATAAATGTAAGGACACAAGAAACACAGGGACAAGAGAAAGCAAGAACATATGACACCTGCAATGGAGCACAAAAATTCTCCAGCAACACATTCCAATGATAAAGAAATTTATGAAGTCCCAGAAAAAGAATTCACAATAACAGTTTTAAAGAAGTTCACTGAGTTACAAGAGAAATAACTCAGATAAACAATACAAAGAAATCAGAAAAACAATTCAGAGTGTGAATGAACAATTTACCAAAGAGATGGATATCACCAAAGAGGACCAAATAGAAATTCTGGAACTAAGAATTTATTGAATTAAATACAAATACATTTGAAGGCTTCGGTAATACACTAGATCAAGCAGAAAAAAGAACCCCAGAATTTGAAGCCAGGTTTAACAAAATCAAGTCACATAAAAATAAAAAAATAAAATATAAAGTATGAACAAAGCCTGCATGACATATAGAGCACCATAAAGTGACCAAATATTCAAATATTTGGTGCCCCAGAAAGTAAACAGAAACTAAAAAGGTTAGAAAATGTATTTAACAAAATAATAGCTAAAAACTTCCCAAATGTAGCAAGAGATTTAGACACATACATACAAGAAGCTCAGAGAACCCTAAAGAGATTCAATTTAAAAGGGTCTTCTCCATAGTACACTAAAAGTATAACTGGTAAAAGCCAAAGGCAAAGAGAGCATTTTAAAAACAGAAAAAGAAAAATATCTAGTCATTTATATGAAAACTCCCATCAGACTAACAGTGGATGTCTCAGCAGATATGTTACAGGCCAAGAGGGAATAGGATGTTATATTCAAACTTCTGAAAGAAAAAAAAAAAAGAAAAAGAAAACTGTCAGCCAAGGATATTATACCCAGAAAAGTTATCTTTCATAAGTTAAAAGAGAATAAAGTCTTTACCAGATGAACAAAAGCTGAGGAAATTTATCACCCCTAGACTTGTAAGAATTGCTTATGGGAGACAAACAAGAAAGAGAAAGACTGTGGAAGACTTTGATGTTTGTTGGCCTATATTAGCAATAAAGTATTTTTTGTTTGTCTACTTTTGAGAAATATCTACTAAGATTAACAGATCATATTAAATTAGGTTATTTGTTTTATTGCTGTTGAGTTGAGTTCCTTATACATTCTGAATATTAATCCATTGTCAAATTAATGTTTTTTTTTCAAATACCTCTTTCCATTCTGTAGGTAGTCATTCATGTTTGTTTATTTTGCTGTGTAGAAGACTTAATTTGATATAATCTCATTTGTCCATTTTTGCTTTTTCTGCCTGTGCTTTTGAGGTTTTATTCATAAAATCTTTGCCCAGGTCAAACTCCTGAAGCTTTTTTCCTATGTTTCACACTAATAGTTTTATAATTTCAGCTCTTACATTACTGAGGGTGAAGAGTGCTTGATTTGTGAGTGACTATTGGCAGTGGGCCTTGAGTGAAAACCAGTGCTGTGCTGACTTCAGGTCTGACTCAGAATAGTACCAGTGCTAGTGGTCATTGGGATGCTTGTGTTACTCTTCTGTCAACTCTAGGAAGCTCAATATAAAAAGAGAGACTCTGTTTGCTTGTGAGGAAAGTAGGGGACAAGAACAAGATCCTCTAAGTGCTAATCCAGGGCATTCTCCCATATCTTCCTCAAGAACACCAAGGCAGTACCTCTACAAATCTGTAAGAGTCAAAATGTTACTGGTCTTGGGGTACCCCTAAGGGTGGGTGATACGGCTGCAGTGACCAGATTTACATCACAACACTCAATTCCCTTTGAATACTTGGAAAGCCTTGTTGGGGTCTGCGTGTTTCCTAAACAAAGGAATGAACACACAAGACAACACAAGACAAGACAAACATGGCGGCCGCCTCGAATGGCACGCTCTGCTTGATTTTATACAGTCGTTTGTGGAATGTTGCCAAGTCACAAGACACATTGTTGTTTTTCTGACCTTTCCCTGACTTTCTGGATTTTCAAGATGTTTACACATAAACAAGCCCCCAGGGTCTGCTGTTTGCAGCTGGCTCCTTTGTTTACGGGGAAGGAACCCCCTGCTTCATTTGCAAGAGCAGGACTTATCAGGGAATGCCCTACTTCGTTTGCAAGAGCAGGACTTATCAGGGAACATCTCGTTTTGCGAGCACATAATCCTCTACAAAGCCTTCTCAAGAAGGACAGGTACAAACAAGCCCAGACTGTGAAGACTACAATAAATACCTAACTCTTCAATGCCCAGACATTGATGGACACCCACAAGCATCAAGAACATCCAGAAAGACATGATCTCACCACACTAAAAAAGGCACCAGTGACCAATCACAGAGTGACAGAGGTACGTGAACTTTCAGACAGCTAATTCAAAAAAGCTGTTTTGAGGAAGCTCAATGAAGTTCCTGATAACACAGTGAAGGTATTAAGAATCTTATCAGATAAACTTAACAAAAAGATCAAAATAATTATTAAAAATCAAGCAGAAATTCTGAAGATGAAAAATTTAACAGACATACTGAAGAATGCATCAGAATATCTCAACAGCAGAATTGATCAAGGAGAAGAAATAATTATTTAGCTTGAGGAAAGACTATTTGAAAATACACAGTCAGAGAAGACAAAAGAAAAAAGAACAAAAAAGAATGAAGTATGTATACATAATTTAGGAAATAGCACCAAAAGAACAAATCTGAGAGTTATTGGCCTTAAAGAGGAGGTAGATTTAGAGATAGAGGTAGAAAGTTTATTCAAATGGATAAAAACAGAAAACTTTCGCAACCTAGAGAAATATATCAGTATTTAAGTACAAGAAGGTTGTAGAACATGAAGCATATTTAACCCAAGTAAAACTACTTCCAGGTATTTAATAATCAAACTCCCAAAACACAAGGATAAAGAAAGGCTCCTAAAGCAACAAGAGGAAAGAAACACAAAAACATAAAAAGTATCTCCAATATGTCTGACAGCAGACTTCTCAGTGGAAACCTTACAGGCCAGGAAAGAGTGGCATGGCATATTTAAAATGTTAAAGGAAAAAATCTTTTACCCTAGAATAGTATATCCAGTGAAAATATCCATCAAACATGAAGGAGAAATACTTTTCCAGACAAACGAAAGCTGAAGGATTTTATCAACACTAGATCTGTCCTACAAGAAATGCTAATGAGAGTTTTTCAATCTGAAATAAAAGGATAATAATGAGTAATAATAAATCATCTGAAGGTAAAATACTCACTGGTAATAGTAAGTACACAGACAAGCATATTCTATGATAACACTGTAATTATGGTATGCAAACTACTCATATCTTGAATAGAAGGACTAAAAGATGAAGCTACAAAAATAATAACTAAAATAATCTTCAAGACAAAGACAGTACGAAAATATTTAAATAGAAAAAACAAAAAGTTAAAATGTGAGGGAATGAAGTTAAAGTGAAGAGTTTTTATTACTTATCTCTTTGCTTGTGTTTTTGCAATTAGTGTTGTCATCAGTTTAAAATAATGGTTTATATAATAGTTATTTGCAAACCTCATGGTAACTGCAAATCAAAAAAATCTACAATACATACACGAAAAATAAAGAGCCAGAAATTAAAATTCACCATCAACGAAAACTACCTTCACAAAATGGACGATAGGAAGGAAAGAGATAATAAAGGGAAGGCCAAAACAACCAGAAAACAAATAACAAAATATCAGGAGTAGGTCCTTACTCATCAATAATAACATGGAATGTAAATGGAAGAAATTTTCTGAAAAATAAAAGGCTGAATAAATTTTTTTAAAAGACTAAATGATCTATTGCCTGCAAGAAACACATTTTACCTATAAAGGCACACAGACTGAAAATAAAGGGATGTAAAAATATATTCCATGCAAATAGAAACAATAAAAGAGTAGAAATAGCTATACTTACATCAGGCAAAATAGATTTCAAGGCAAAACCTATAAAAAGAGACAAATACATAATGATAAAATAATCAATTCAGCAAGAGAATATTATAATTTTAAATATATATGTACCCAATACTAGAGCACCCAGATTTACAAAGCAAAATTGTTAGAGTGAAAGAGAGAGACCCCAATACAATAATAGTAGGAGACCTCAGCATCCCACTTTCAGCATTGGACAGATCATCCAAACAGAAAGTCAACAGAGAAACAACAGACTTAATCTGCACCGTAGAACAAAGGGCTCTAATACTTAGAGAACATTTCATCCAGTGGTTCCAGAATAAACATTCTTCTCCTCAATTCAGGAATCATTCTCAAGGATATTCTATATGTTAAGTCACAAAACAAGTTTAAAAAAGTCAAACAAAGGAAATTATATTAAGTATCTTCTCTGAACACAACTATAAAACTAGAAATCAATAACGAGAAACTTTGGAAATCATACACAAGCATATTAAACAATATAGTTCCAAATGATCAGTTGGTCAATTAAAAAAGTAAAAGAAACTTGAAAAATTTCTTGAAACAAATAAAAGTGGAAGCACAACATATGAAAAACTATTGGATACAGAAAAAACATAAAAAAGAGGAAAGTTTATAGCCATAAGCACCTATATCAAAAGGGTAGAGAAACTTCAAACAACAGAACGATACATTTTAAATAACTATAAAAGCAAGTGCAAACCAAATCCAAACTTAGTAGAAGAAATAATAAAGATTAGAGCAGATAACAGCAAAATTGAAATGCATATATATATACACACACACACACACGAAATTTGTTTTGTTTTTTTGAAAAATGAACAAAATCAACAGATGTTTAGCCAGACTAAGAAAGAAAGACAGAAGACCCAAATCAATAAATCAGAGATGGAAAAGGAGACATTGCAACTAATGCCACAGAAATTCAAAGGACCGTTAGAGGATACTATGAGCAAATATGTGCCAGTAAATTAGAAAATCTAGAAGAAGTGGATACATTCCTAGATATATACAGGCAATTTACTAAGATTGAGCTATGAGGAGCTTCAAAACCTGAATAGGGCCAGGTGCAGTGGCTCACAGCTGTAGTCCTAGCACTTTGGGAGGCCAAGTCGGGCAGATTACCTGAAGTCAGGAGTTTGAGACCAGCCTGGTCAACATGGTGAAACCCCATTTCTACTAAAAATACATAAATTAGCTGGATGTAGTGGCGCATGCGTGTAATCCCAGATACTTAGGAGGCTGAGGCAGGAGAATTGTTTGAACCCAGGAAGCAGAGGTTGCAGTGAGCTGAAATTATGCCACTGCACTCCACTTTGGTGACAGAGTGAGACTCCTCCTCAAAAAAACAAAACAAAACAAGACTAAAACACCTGAATAGACCAGTAAGTAATTAGAGCAAAACCATAATGAAAGTCTCCAAGGAGAGAAAAGCTAGGGTCTCAATGGCTTCACTGCTGAACTTTATCCAACATGTACAGAAGAACCAATACCAATCCTACTCAAACTATTCCAAAAAATAGAGGAAGAGAAAATCCTTCCAAACTCATCCTACAAGGTCAGTATTATCCTGATACCAAAACCAGACAAAGAAAAGAAGAGAAAACTATAGGCCAATATCCCTAATGAACACTGATGCAAAAGTTCTCAACAAAATACCAGCAAACTGAGTTCAACAACACATTAAAAAGATCATTAATCATGACTAAGTAGGATGTATCCCAAGGATGTGAGGATGACTCAACACAGTCAAATACAGAAATGTGATACATCAGATCAACAGAGTATAGAATAAAAACTATAAGATAATTTCCATTGATGTTGAAAAAGCATATGATAAAATTTAACATCCCTTCAGGATAAAACCCCTAAAAACTGGGTATACAAGAAACATGCCTCAGCACAATAATAACTACATATGACAGACTCACAGTTGGTATCATACTGAAGTAGGATAAACTGAAAGCCATTCCTCGAAGATCTGGAAAATGACAAGGATGCCTACCTTCATCACTGTTATTCAACATAGTACTGGAAGATTTAGCTAAAGCAATCAGTCAAGACAAAAGAAATAAGTGGCATCCAAATTGCAAGGAAGGAGTCAAGTTATCCTTGTTTGCAATGGTATGATATTATATTTTAAAAAACCTAAGGACTATCAAAACACTATTTGAATTAATACATAAATTCAGTAACGTCACAGGATACAATATCAACCAACAAAAACCAGTAGCATTTCTACATGTTAACAGCAAACAGTCTGAAAAAGAAATCAAGAAAGTAATATCATTTACAATACCTACAAATAAAATAAAATACCTAGGCATAAACTAAACCAGTGAAAGATGTGTATAATGAAATTATGAAACACTGGATCAAAAAAATGAAGAGAATACAAAGAAATGGAAAGATATTCCATGTTCATGAATTGGAAGAATAAATATTGTTAAAATGTCCACACTACCCAAAGCAATCTGCAGATTGAAAGTAATCACTATCAAAATACAAATGACATTCTTCACGGAAATAATTAAAACAATCCTAAGATGTATAAGGAACCACAACAGACCCAGAAGAGCCAACATACTCGACGCAAAATAACAAAATTGGAGAATCACATTACCTGACTTCAAATTACACTACACAGCTATTGTAACCAAAACAACAAGGTACTGGCTTAAAACAGACACATAGACCAATGGAACAGAATAGAGAACCCAGAAATAAATACACACATTTTTAGCCAACGGCTTTTCAACAAAGGTGCCAAGAGCATTCATTGTGGAAAGGACAGTTCATTTAAAAACAATGCTAGGAAAATTGATATCCATATGCAGAATAATGAAACTAGACCACTATTATCATATATAAAAATCAAATGAAAATGGATTAAAGACAAATATAAAACCTCAAACTATGGAATTACTAAACAAAAACATTGAAGAAACTCTTGCAGATATTGGTCTGAGCAAATCTTTCATGAGCCATCACAGACAATCAAAGCAAAAATGAACAAATGGAATACCATCAAGTTAAAAAGCTTCTGCACAGCAGAGGAAACAAGCAGCAAAGCGAAGAGACAACCCACAGAATAGGAGAAAATATTTGCAGACTATCCATTTGAAATGGGATTAATATGCAGAATACGAAAGGAGCTCAAAAACCTCAACAGAAAAAAAATCTAATAATCTGATTAAAAATGGGCAAAATAACTGAATAGACATTTCTCAAAAGAAGACATACAAATTGTAAACAGGTATATAACAAGGTGCTCAACATTACTGGTCATCAGAGAAATGCAAATAAAAACTACAATGAGATATCATTTCATTCCAATTAAAATGACTTTAATCCAAAAGGTAGGCAATAATGAATGCTCCTGAGGATTTGGAATTGCTGTATTTTGAGTGTAAATTTAGAAAAGGAAGTGCATTGGGAATGTAAGTTAGTGGGACCATTATGGAGAACAGTATGGAGGTTCCAGACAAAACTCAAAATTGAACTACCATATGATCCAGCAATTCCACTTCTAGGTATTTACCCAAAAGAAAGGAACTCAGTATATTGACGAGGTATCTGGACTCCCTTCTTCACTGCAGCACTGTTCACAATAACCAATATTTGGAAGGAACCTAATTATTTATCAATAGACAAATGGATAAGAAAATGTTGTACATACACACAACGGAGTACTATTCAGCCATAAACAGAATGACATCTTGGCATTTACAACAACATGAATAGAACTAGAATGAGGACATGACATCAAGTAAAATGAATCAGGCAAAGAGATTAATTTTGCTTATTTTCACAATTTGTAGCAGCTAAAAATAAAACGAACTAATGGAGAGAGCAAGTAGAATGATGGTTACCAGACTGGGGAGTGTATTGGGGAGGGGAGGAAATGCGGATGGTTAATGGGTACAAAAAATACAGTTAACGTGAATAAGAGCTAGTATTTTACAGCTCAAGGCGTGATTATATTCAATGATAATTTATGTACATTTAAAAACAACTAAAAGAGTATATAATTGGAATGTTTGTAACACAGAGAAATGATAAATGCTTCAGGTGACGGGTAACCCATTTATCCTGATGTGATTATACACAGTGTATGCCTGTGTCAGAATATCACATGTGCCCCATAAATATATACACTGTATACCCATGACATGCTTTAAAAGAAATAAAAAATACTAAAATTAACCACAGAAGATCTGATATAAACCTCCAAAAAATACTGATCGATAGTTATGAGCGACATCTTCACTGCCAACATAATTTTGAGATGAAAATGTATGAGTAAAACACATTTTTGATATTTATATTTACACGGATGTTGCATTTTTCAACATTGTGAAAATGCAAAGAATATAGAAATTCAAAGAGTATAGAAAATTCTAAATATAATTAGAATGTTTGCCTGCCTTCACTTAACAATCAGAGTTAAGAAGAATAACAAAATCTACCATTAAGTTGTATTATAGGTTTTTCCTGACAATGTAAATATCCACATATTTCAACTCATTGAAGGCATACAAGTCATCCCATTTTTAATATATACCTCCAACTAAAGAAGATACAAATCCCTTCTTTGCAAACTTTTTTATCTATATTATCAATAAAATCTCTTAAAACCTATAATAATGTTTCAATCTTTCTATAGATGTAGAGTAACTTTGATCCTCCTCCTTCTTCTTCCTCTTCTTCTTCTCCAGGATGAGGGTCTCACTATGTTGCCCAGGTCAACCCCCCTCACAGTTCGACTATAGACCATGCCACTGTGTCTGGCTTGGTTTTGGCATTTCCTCTTATACTCACTGCTCACACTTGAAAAAACTCTACACATTGCAGATTCCACATTTCATGTATTTCATCCTTTCTATTTTATTTGCTTTCCCAGTTAATGTTTGTTACTTCTAACAAATCAATTCATATTCTCTCTATAAAAATTCCCCTCCCAGTAAAGCAGAATTTCAAGAGGCTAGCTAAGCAAAGCCTGGGAGAAAGCCTCCAGCCTTATCTGCATACTGTGAAACCCAGGAAGAATTGAGACAGAGACTTATAGCAAAGCATTTTGGGATCCATCCAAAGGGCTTAGGCAGAGAGGTAGAAGCCAAGCAAGATTCAATTACATGATAATGACATAGTCTATCCGGGAGAGAAGAATCAGAGTGTGTTTGTTAGATGGAAGATAGGGGCACTCTTGGAGTCCATCCATTATGGATATTAATTAATTAAAATTCTAGTGCATTCATTGTCTCAGCCATGGACAAAAAGAGTTTGTAAGGGCAACAAACCAGCTCACTGAGATGATTTTCCTCACACAAGTGTTTTAAATTATTTTAAAACTTAGATATAGGGCCAGGCACGGTGGCTCACACCTGTAATCCCAGCACTTTGGGAGGCCAAGGCGGGCAGATCACGAGGTCAGGAGATCGAGACCATCCTGGGTAACATGGTGAAACACTGTCTCTACTAAAAATACAAAAAAAATTAGCCAGGCGTGGTGGCAGGCATCTGTAGTCCCAGCTACTACGGAGGCTGAGGCAGGAGAATGGTATGAACCTGGGAGGCAGAGCTTGCACTGCAGAGCATGTTCCATGGGAAAGCTGAAGTAACACTGCTTTGGTGAAAAGTCAGTTATCCAATCCCTAGTTGTATGTGTGTTTGCCTTATTTTTTATTTTGCCTGTTCTTATATTCCTTGAACCTGAAAAAGTATCTCTTGACTTATATATATATATGTGCATAACACCAAATACACATTTGGTCTGCAAGAAGTAGATCTTGGTGAGGGTGAAGTTGATTTATTGTTTGTTAAGAATGATTTTAGTGTGGACTCTTGTATTTTAACATTTACTGAGTGCCTACTCTCTGAAGTACTGTTCTGTATGAGACACTTCACTCTCAAACTATTTGCACTTAAAAAGCACTTAGGCAGAACTCATTCAGACAGTTTAGTCATGGTTGCCCTCTCACAGTAGCATTTTAGAAGGATGACTTCTGTATTGCATTAAAAGATACACTTCAAACAATCTGAATGTAATTCCATGGCAATCATACATCTTAGGTTTCTGGAACAGATGATGTATGGCCTGATCTGCTTTAAATATACTATGACCAAGTTGATCCAGGGACAAGATTAACCAAAGTGATCCTGGGCTCAAACATTTCAAAGCTTTTAGAAAAGGAAGTGCATTTTAAACACTACATCAGAATATATTTTGATCTAGCCTAGTGATCAACATCTAAATTTTTTTATATTACTTTCTTTTTTACTTGTCACATAGTATTATGGTGCCATAAAAAGAAAACTGCTATATTGTTTAGTAAAATCGTGATGACAGAAGATCTTGTCATCTTTCAAACACTGTAAAAGGCCTCTAAGCGAAGTTTCTGCAATCCTGCAATTATAAAATAATACCATATCTTGGGAAAATACAATATAACATGATTAAATATAGTTCTAGTCTTCTTAGCCAAAAATTCTCATACTTCACTTCATTTGTAGAACCTGTTTAAAGATGATGATGCCAGTCTGTGGAGATTAAATACTGAGATGCAGAAATGTCCTAAATTATCTGGCTTCAGTATTTGACTCTCCCATATTGCCTGCCATATAAAATATAATTCCTCAGAGATGTCACAAATAAAAATATAACTATGACACTTGCTAATTAATATTTTACAAAGACACATGCAAGAAGTTATATAGGGAGAAATAAATTCATTTCCAATTAGTAGTACCAAGCACTAACATGAGCTACCAGCTTTCTATACTATGACCGCTATCCCCAACACCTGCTTACTTTCTCACTATACCTTTCTCAAGTTTTAAACTCAGCGTAATTCACCTTGTGATTTCCCTTTATACCTACCCCTGCCATTTGCTTCACTAAATTCTCATCCACTAGAGTGTAAACTGTAAGTGAAAGTCATGCACTAAAATATTTAGTTTCTTGATCTATTGCCAGCACTAGTGTCTGGCATGTAGTAGACCTTCAACAAATATGTTCTGAAAAAATGAATGAATTATTTAAAGTTCAGTTTGGTTATCAACACTTACAGGAGGTCTTTTTTGCTTCTCACCTAGTACCATCAACCTAAATTAGATGCTTCTCTATAGTGTTCTCATGTTAATAAACATATTTTGTATTGCTGTACATACCATATTATTTTAGAATTTATTTATTGATGTGTGTATTTATTCCTAGACGTTGAATTCCTTCTCGCTAGGGACCCTGTTTTATTTATTTCTAAACATGTTTTCATGCCTAGTAGAGCATATGACACATATGGGACATTGAATATATATCTGTTGAATACATGCATGAATAAATTCACTCTTAATACTAAAAAAAAAAAAAGTGTGTGTGTGTGTGTGTGTGTTTGCATTTATTAAGGCTCAATTCCACCCAGGTTTCTTCTAGGGATTGTCAAGTTTTGGTGCATCTGCTTTAGGGACTAGATTACATTTTGATTCTTTTAATTTAAACAAAGATTTTATATTACTAAAAGAGAGAGATTGCTCCTTTTTTTTTTGCTGTTGTACATTCACATGCCCTTCATTATTTTTCAAACTGAATGCCATAAAAACATTAATATATTATGTGTCTTTGTTCCAGGCTCCTTTTGATAGTGGGAAACGTCAGTATTCTCAGTGATTGGGGTAGATGATACAGGCGTTTTACTAACTACCTTCAATACACTGACTTAAAGAGTAAAACAGTGGTTCTGCTTTCATTGCAGAGCAAAACATGTGGATCCACCCCAAACCCTATTACAAACACCCTTTGGTTTATTTGTGATGCAATGGATATCTTTCTCTTACATAGTTACCATAGTGTGAGTGTGTATTCTCCCTCAGTACATAGTTACTCTTTCGAATAATTATTATAGTAACCTTGGATTGTGGTTAAGAGAAATAATCATTGACTATCAGTCATATCTTCCACTGTGTATCATTTTATCTGTCAAAAATTTATACCTAATTTTGAAATAATTCATGCAATATCTGTGACAAAGATTTGCTTTGATTTCTGTATCTTAAAATGAAATGTAATAGAAAACCAGGAAAGCAGATGTCAAATGAAATATGAAGTTCTAGGCAAAAGTGAATCTATTAACAGAAATAAAAACACGTATGGAAGGTAAATTTATTTGAATGTCTACAAAATTTGTTTATTTTCAGTAGCGGCAATGGGATATTCAGGAGTTGATGGCCAGTATATGAGGCCAAATAGTTAGCAGATGATGCATAAGAGCCACAGGGAAGAGAAACAAAAAGAGATAAATACTATAAGATCAACAACAAAAAAGAGGATCTGGCACTCAGGTTGTTCTATATGGCTGTTCAAAATTCTGTTCAGTTGCTTTTGTTCTTCTCTCATTCAAATGAGAGTCACTAAAAAACAAACATGACCTAGAGGCCTGTGTAGAATCATAATATATATGATTCCAATGTCTAATATTAAAAGAATGCTAGCTATAGTTGAGAAAACTTTGAAATAATCTTTTCTCTGTTCACATCTTAAAACAGAATAACTCTGACATTGTCACATTTCCTTTTCCTTCTTCCTTCTTAACTAAGTGAATTACGACACTTCAATTGACAGCAGCCTTTCAAAACTACAATTTCCGTAGGCATCTAGAAATAAAGCCATGCAGAAATATGCTTCCTCTATCAATAACAACAATTATGGTCTTTTAAAGTTTCATATAGATGTGAAGAATTTTGGCTAAATCAGACTTCTTTAATATTTGTGGATAGATGTTAAAATAAAATGTGTTTTCATTCTACCATTTGGAACCAATTATTTTGATTAACTTTTCACTTACCTTTTTATCTTGTGGATTTTCAAAATTCGTGTTGATGAGTGCAAATATTTGGTAAGTGCATAAACGATCAATTTTGAGATACAGGTTTTGAAGTTAACGCAAATGCATTTTGATAATTTTCCATAATATGAAGATAAAATATTTAAATTTACTTGCATGTGACTCGATTTTTTCTTTCATAAATTGTACTATAAAGATTAGATTAATCTAATTTTATAATTTATATCAAATTTTATAACAACTTCTCTCTTGCAGTTTTATTTTCTGGCTAAGTGCATTTTGCTTGATCAAATTTGGAGATATTAATAGTTAAAAATTTAGTTATCTTGTTTGATTTTAATCAGTAACACATTTTATCAAGTACAATTTTACTACCAATATGTCTAATTTTACTGAGGTTAATATATATAGTTTTAAACAGAATTAACCAGATAGAAATTTTTAGAATTTTATATATAAAAATTTCAATGTGTTTAAATACAATTGCGGTCAGAATTATTGTTTTATTTTTCCTTTGATTTTTTCTTATAGAAACATTCAATTTGAAAGATTAATAAAATGAATGTTTCTATTTATTTTTAATTCAATTGTACCAAATAATAGCTGTAAACTTCTTTGGTATTACACACATACTCCCATTTTTGAAACTCTTGAATCAACATTATTTTCCTTGTTATCTTTTTTTGAAACTTTTTCTTTTAATTTGCGAAGGTTATTTTTCAGAGAAGATACAGATTTTTTCTTGGTCATTTTGGAATTTATCTTGGAGGATTTTTTTCTTATAAATTTATAACAAAATATAAATTGTTAGGATTTCTATATGTACCTATAACATGATAATGTGTAGCATTAGGACAAAGGTCTAGGTTCTTTGTACTGAGATAGCTCATGTATTCCCAGGAGAGAAGCACTGGAAAGAAAACAGTCAATATCAAATTGCCCTGCTTAGATGTATGCTGAAGTGAATTTAGAGTTTATTAAAAAATAAATAAATTCAAGGCCAAAAATTTCCAAACACTCTTTATATCTACTTCTGCAGAATATTTTTGATCATATAGAGAAGGGTGATTGCCAAGTTGTGTTGAGTGCAGTGAAGAACTCATGAGAAGACACTTATTCAATTATTTTAAAACGTGTAACTCATAAATTCTTTCCGAGAACTTCTTTTTACCCACTAGGCTCTGTGTAAAACACAACTTGAATCCCTAGTTGTGGAGGATATACATAACAAATAAACAATTTCTGAATATTCTGTTAGCTAATAGTCTATTTCTTATGGTCTTATAATTAATGGAAGAGCAAAAGTAAAGACTGGGATGGGTCTTGATTTGCAGTTTGTAATTGTTGTGTGAGTTGAAATATTTCTGGGGACTAATAGCAGGTAGGAGCCAACAGTTATTTGGCAGAGGGAGTCACTTATTTGAGTAAGTAATTTTAGGAGGTATAAAAATATATTAGACACTATCAACTGTCAGACAAGCAGAATAAAGAAAAATTTTTAAAATTTTAAACAGGGAACCAGATAAAAGACGTAGTCCAAATCACTGTATTGTACGCTATAATACACAACTGTATATTTTCTCACAGTATTTATAAAAGAGGGTTTGGCAACCCTTCAAAATGAGACAATAATTTCCCTAGTCTGTTTTTGTATTTTTGCTGAATTTAAAGATCTTTAACATTATATCAAGTAATAGAAGGCCTCGAGAAAAAATAAAGTAAAATGGAAGTGCACCAAAACCAAATTTCACATAGGATTTTGCTTTTCCACTCTTTTTACTTCTCTCTTGCTGCCATCTGAGTATATAACTCTGCTTTCACTTTAGAGCTCTGGGATAATCATGACCTCATAAAGATTTGTTTCTAGAATGAATTCTATGAAAATATTTTCTGTATAGAACTGAAACTAGACATCATTGTCCAGGTCATCTTTATAGCAATTCAATATTCCTTTGCTTTGATGAAGACTGTCAAGGTTGTAAAATCCAGAAAGATATTTTCTTCTCCCCTCTTAATTACAATAGCACCTACTATTTGTACTATTACCCATTCTTTTATGCCAATATAACTCTTTGTTCATAATTTTCCCAAGGCTGTTTTTATGGCATGGTAATTTTCCTTAAAATTCACAATTCAGCTTAGTACACCTTTAAGCAAATATTGTCAGAAACTAAACAATGAAAAAGAGTGGCCAAAGATAGGCAGTTTAAATTTTTAAGACTGTCTATGTTTTTTGGCACATAACTGAGAAGTGACTGCAAAATAAAAAGAACCTTCTAATACAGTATTTCATCTAGGTATACATACTAATATTGATTTAATAACTGCAACTTCAAATTACACATCTCTGATCCTTGCCATATTTTTTGTGTTTACCGCTGATAACTGAAAATAATCTTCTCTTTATTTCATGTTTGGTTATGCCCTTATAATTTTTAATGCAATAGCATATTTTGCAACACCCATTTTTATGAAAACATTTATTGTCTCCCCCTCAAAAAAATGACAATGGGAAGACACATATTGTTATTATTAAATTCTTCCAGTACATGGCATTCCTCCAGGATCAACAGGGGACTACTTTCTTTTTGTACTGCTTCATTTTTCTTCTACTTTCCTCTATGCTCTATTTTAACAATTTCTCAGTTAGTATTATTTTTGTGACCCCTCACTTCTGATCTCATTACAAAAGTATCAACTATTATCAGCACCTAAAATGTTCTAGGCATTACTATAAGCACTCATTTAATTCAGAAACAACACTATGAGGTAGATGCCCATTTTAAAAACGGAAAAAATTAAAGCCCAAAGAAGTTGAAAAACTTGCCCAAGGTCCAAAGCCGGTAAACCTCACACTAAGATTTCAAACTTAGGCTGTCTGGATGAGAAAGTATCACTGCTAAACACATTGTCACACACTCTGTCATTTGGCCTAGCAATTTCTATTACATATTTCCTCTTTCAGTATAGTATGTCTTCACTCTCTACCAGAAATATTTCTTGTTTTTAAGTTTCTCTTTCTTATTCTACTCTGATTAGGAATATCTCTCTATATTCACTTTTGCTCCTTCTGAAGTCTAACTTCTTCAACCTGAACTTCTAGGTCACTCTTTAATATTTAATCATGAATTACAGTAAAATTCCAAACTTATTAAAACCTTTAATAATTCATAACTCCTTTAAAAATGCTAAGGAGTAAGGTTCCAATGGTAATGTTGGATACATTTCTTGCTCTTCAGGACATGAAGATTTGCCCAAAGTACCTGTTACTTACAAAGAAAGTTTATTACTTCCAGGCAAAATCAGAAGTACATATCAAGCAGAGGATAGGCATACACAGCACATGGTTTACGCAGGTATTCTTCCAATAATAACTTTTTTCTGTAGAACAATAATCTCTGGTCTAGCCAATGCTCCTCAATCCATATTCAAAAACTGTAATGCAGAGACTGGAACTTTGCTGATAAGGAAACTATAGTTTTAACATCATTGACTTGGGTGATCCAAACTAGTTTTGTTCTTTTTGTTTTGTTTTGTTTTGTTTTGTTTTGGTCTGGGTACTTCATTGTTTTTTCACAATGAAGGCAGCTACTCAAACTGGTCCAAAGATGTTAATTCATCAGTAAGTCCAAACAAGGTTTTCTGATGAGAACATTACCTCTATTAAGAAAAAACACCTTATTTATTCACCTGGAGCAGGATGAGGTACGAGGAGAAACTGCTGAAGCATCAGAATGCAGTTGCTACATTTTCTGCAAACAATAAAAAAAAATTCAAATTCTCCAAGGGACAATCTAGGAAGGAGAAAAAAGAGCCAACAAGTTTGGTCATCTGTTTAAGGAGAGAGAAAGTGAATTCCAGGAGGCAGCCATGATGGCACAAACAGTTCACGTGGAATATAAATGTGTGGGGTGTGGGATGTATGTGTGTGTGTGTGTGTGTGCATTTTCTGCACTGTGAAATGTGACCCTTTTCTACCACCTGAAGGACTTTAAGAAAGACAATGCAAACATTTCAATACCTGGTGTGAATGGATGTCATCTGAAAATAGATGACGCGGCCAGATTTTGGATCTGAGAAAGGGTGGATGCATATACACATATAGTTGGAAGATGCTCAGCTGTTTTCTGAATTACATGGGTGACACTATATTAATTGCTTAGTAAGTCAGCAAGACAATATTGATTTAAATCTGGAAGCCAGAAACAACAATTTAGGATGATCAATGAATTCACAGATGGGGGCCAAAATGTTCCCAATTTTGTGTGTGCGTGTGTGTGTGTGTGTGTGTGTCTTCCCAAGGCATGTATGCAACATTTTTTTTAGAACAAGTACAAGAAACATTTCCATTATTTTACAACTCCTCTTACCAGAGCCACAGGAGGAACATGTGTATCATTCTGGACTTATGCCAATTTATTAAATAAAGACTTTTTGTTGTGTCTGAATTTGCAGATTTTCATCTATATAATAGCCATTCTTCTGATCAGAGCTCACTTTTCTCAAGTAGCACTTGACTAAAAAACCTTTTTTTCCTAACTTCATCTGTGTACCCATTTTCTATTGCTGTGTAACAAATTACCACAAAGTTAGCAACTAGAAACAGCACACATTCATTACTTCCCAGGTCCTGTGGACCAGGAATTCTACCATGATTTGCTCACAGAATGAAATCAAGATATCATTAGAGACTGTAAGCTGATTTGAGGCTCAGAATCCTCTTTCAAGATCACATGATTGTTGGCAGAATTCAGTTCTTTGCAATTGGAGGTTTGAAACCCTTAACAGCTAAAGGCTGCCTGCAGTTCCATGCCACTTGAACCTTTTAATAAGCAGTTCATGCAAGTCATAGCAGCATGCTTCTTCAAGGCTTCTGATGAGTTTTTCAGTCCAGTCTGCTAAGACAGAGTCTTGCAGAATGTGTTGTAATCATAGAAGTGACATCATATCACCTTTGCCATATTCTCTTCGTTAGAAGCAAGTCACACACTCAAGTAAGGGGATTACACAAAGGCATGCACACTAGGAGGTCAGGATCATTGGGGTTCAGCTAGGGTTGGTATGCCATACCCTGACTGCTTTAGTAAATTGATCACACTTTATATTGTTCCTCAATTTTGTTCTAAATGCATTTCTATCACATTGCATATAGTAACTAAGTCATTATGTTTGTGTTTTTCTTCTCCAGCCATTGCCACTTAAATTTCTATCTCTGAAGTCTGCTAACATAGGTATTTAGTATGTTTTTCTAAATAAATCACATAATGAATAAATAAATGAAATAATGCATTAATGTTTTGCATTCATTAAAAGCATGAGTATATAACGATTTGAGTACTACAGATGTAAAATCATCTATGCCATGAAAACTTTTGGATTTGAGCAAAGTCTTGACATTTGTTAAATTTTTGACAGATTCTATAGAGTTGGTGCTATAGTGGGCTGATGAGTTGAAATGCATAATAGCACATGGAGGAGCAGGCATCAACATGAAAGTTCATCGATAAGAGCAGCAGGTTCCTATGGGACATATAGAGTGATATTATTAGAGTCACGTGAAACCCCTCACCACCATCTTCAGGAGTCTCCTTTTTATTTCTTTTTTGACAGTCTCACTCTGTTTCCCAGGCTGAAATGCAATGGCACAATTAAGACTTATTGCAGTCTCAACTTTCTGGGCTCAAATGACCCTCCAACCTTTGTCTTCTGAGTAGCTGGGACCATAGGCATGCACCATCATGCCTGCCTAATTTTTGTATTTTTTATAGAGATGAGGTTTTGCCATGTTGCCCAGCCTGGTTTCCAGTTCCTGGGTCCAGGTGATCTACCTGCCTTGGCCTTCCAAAATGTTGGGATTACAGGCATAAGCCACCAAGCCCGGCCAAAATGTTTAACTGTAGATTCGATTTCAAAAAGATAGGACAAAAGGATTGAAACTATTTGGGTTTTAAGATTGTCCTTTGGGGACCTATTTCTACTCAAGATAGCACTATTTCAAGAAACCTTATGATATAACTTACATATTAAGTGGATATCATGACCCCTGAAAAACTATTAATTTTTTGCTCATTTGATTCCACATTTCACATATGTGAATCACTCAACATTTTTATATTTTATTATATTACAAAGATAATAGACAATACCCTTTAGCTTAGTTTTCATTCTTTAGTAAATTAAATGTAGTCTTTTACCCTTCTCTATGGCGACCTATATCAAGTATTTTGAATACTTAATTTACTAATTTGACTTCCTATTCACCCTTTCCTTTTAGCTAGCCTTTTGTTTAGAATTCCCACCATTATTTTCAACTTACTTTTTAACAGTTTTTTTGAAGCATATTATTCCAGACCTTTAGATACTCAGAATTTCAAGCCAAGCAAGACTACCTGTACATAGGTCAATTGAGAAGGCAGAAAGATCAGTCGTGCCTTCATACTTATATTGTGGATCACAGAACACCAGAAAGACAGCATTGCTTACTTTTCTCACTCCTCTCCTCTTTCTCTTGAATGTGTCTTCTTTCTCATTATTCTCCCCCAACTTCATCAAATTCTCATCACATTTGATGGTATGAACAATGTAGTCAGTATAGAAGTTCAAACCCATCAACGCACTGTCTAGAATACTGTACATGCCAAAAAAGAAATCAACCTTGGGCTTCTACATTTATTGCATTCACACTGTAGGAGGATATGTTTTTAGGATTCTCCCACCCTGCCACTCCCAACACCCACTCAAAAAATGAAAATAAAAAAAAAAAACAATTTTGTTGCAGCATTAATCTCAGTAAGGAAAACATATCTTTAAAAATAAATTGCAAGATTCCATTTTTTTTATTGATTATTCAGTCAAGAGCTTGTTTTCTGGTAAATTCAAAGATGATCTAAAGAATCTTTTCTAAAGCATTTCAAAGACCTTTAATCTTAATTACTACTTCTTTGTAGCTGTCAGCATTTCATTATAGGTGAGTCATTCTAAGGCATTGTTACTCTGATCAGCTTCTACTTGTCAGATCTTTGATTGATATAATCCTTTACTCACTTGACTTTTGCTTAACTATACCAACTAGATGTTGCTATGAAAATCCAAACTGAAAGAACTTTATTTGATTAAGAATTGTTGAAGTCCATATATTTTCTATGGAACCGATTTTTTTCAGTATACTCATGATAATTTTGCCTAATCGATGGATTAGTCCAAAATAATGGTCTCCCATAATGTTCTTTAAAAAAAAAATTCCCCCTTTTTGGTCAGGCTTTCACTTAGGTGAGAGTGTAACCAAAACTTAGGGCCTTAGCTCTACTCTCAGTTGCCATCATCTAGGGTTTCTGGTCTCAGCACATCATTTATAGGTTATGGTGTCCTCATGGTTGCAGATATCTTTCAGCTCCTATTATTATAGTGGAAGAGAGATCATATGATATTCTAGAGATGGCTGCATGCAAGCATTTAAAACTTTTGAGAGAATACAGAGCACTAGGGAAACTATTATTATGACTATTGGGAGGATAATACCAAGAGTTTGGAGTATGCTCCTTACCCAAGATTCCCATAAAGCAAACCGCCTAAAATCAAATAGGTCAAAGAATGAGCTAAAGAGCTTACTCACTTGACTAAGCAGTTTATTTGTGAATCAACTGCCACTGGATTTCTATAATCTTCATTTTATGTATTTCTCCATAGGCCACAAGTACCAGCAGCTGCACAGGTACTTTTCTGTTTAGCTAATTCTATTATTTAACATAACTTACACAAGAGAATTTAAAGACCAAGCTCATGCAGTAGGCCCCAACAAACAACCAAACCAAAACGGAGTTGCTTGGGCTAAGACTTTCAAGAACCACATAGATTCTAGAAGAGACCAGGTTTTGTTTTTTTCTCCTGCAAATCTCTACAACAACCATTTCTGACAGCATAGGTTTCCACCCCCTGAAATTCCCATTAAATCTTTTAGCAAAATTCATTTCCTCTCCCCTAGAGAACATCAAGCTTCAGATGATCATCCAACAAAGGTTCCAGCCAGTTTCAGGTGAAGACAACATCCCTGGCCATCAAGGAGCTACCCTGCCTCCACTAGACAGAGCAGGGTAAGAGTTTTGCAATCCCCAATAGGTGGGGACTACGCTCCAAGCCTTAATGAAGCAGTTACAGAAGAAAAAAAACAAAAAAACATAAAACCTCTACCTCCCATAAAGATTTATGGGGATCACATCTCTCAGGGGGATGATGAGGCAGGAAATAGGGTCTGGAGGCAGGAAACATGAGGCCATTTCACACATCAGCTATAACACGAAATATCCTCTCCACAGGGCCTAGGCCAAGTAAATGACTTTGTAACTTTACTTCATTCTCTCCATTTACGCAAAGCTTACTCCAAGTAACCAATGGAATCCTGTAGGGGGTATTTAAACTCCCAAAAATTTTGTAATGGAGCCTTTGAGCCTTGCACTTTCACTTTCAATAAATCCCTTCATTCCTTAAAAAAATAATAATAATAAAATAAAATAAAATAAATAAATGAAATCAATGGATTTAGATAATTAAACCAAATTTCATGCTCTGGGCCTTGAATTAAATTTTAAAAATAAAAAGCAGTGTGTGCTAGCATTTAGGATCAAATTAGGTGGCACTCAATAAAAGTTACATAAAGATTTTTTTATACATTCAATGAGAACCATATCAGTTAAAAGAATAGAGAGCCTTGATTGATCAAATAAATGCTGCATGAGTGTTTGTAAAAATGAAATTCAAGTAGCTGATTTTAATTTTAATATTTAAGTGTTTTTTCACTTTAAGAATTCAAACACATACAGATTATGTACATACATATGCAGGTAGCTCAGGTTCAGTACACAGAAATTAGTCCCGAGATTTCTGAATAAATCACCAAGAGTAGTAGAGCTGGATGAATAGGTGAGCTGGAGAAGCAGGGTAGAAAACTTTGAAAAGAGAACTTGCCAATTTGAAACTTTTCTAGAAAAGACATTTTCAAGGAATAAGGTAGAGACTGCTTCTCTAATTGGTAAGAAACGCTTCAGTAGGATAGGAATGAGACAAGCAATTCATATTTGGTATTAAACTAATTGCTTGGCCTTTTCACTCATGTGACAAGTAGCCAAATTATTTTGTTTGTGGCCTAATGTTCTCTCTTCTCAGGGTTATGTATAGAGAAACTTGTCAGTTGTTACTCTGACTCCTAGGCAAAGATAAATTTGAGTTTGTACCTTTGCAGCATATGGTTTATTCTCAGTATTTCCCATAATTTGTCTCCCATCTTTTTTCTGTTAAATACCTAAAATTCAAATGCCTCACTTTGCACTGAGCTGCCCTATCCCTACTCATCAGCCAGTCTGGTCTCTGGAATTGACATTACCAGGCAATTTCATTCCTATTATTTTCAACCTGCACCTGCCAATATATATGCATATTTCCCCCACAGATTACTGACATGTTAACATTTCTCCCATTGTAAAACAACATAAAAAGAAGTGAACCATACAGCAACCTAGCAACCACTATTCGATACTTTATTTCTTTCATCCATTATTGCCGAGCTGCTAAGATCATGAAAATGATATGAGGGCTAATATTTCCCAGGGGAATGGTACTTCTAAAAAAATTTCATGAAAATATTATAAGATTAAATAATTTGAAGAATGTTTGGATCAGAAAAATTGAAACATAGTTTTTCATTGCAAGATTTATAAATCAAATATGACAATTTTCATTGTGAACTTACAAGATATTGTCTAATGACCATAAAGATTTTCATTTTTCATTCATCCAATTATTTATTCACAGAGGAGAAAATAATTTTCTCTTAGTACATTTAAGTCTTTTTGAAAAATTATCATGTACATTTAGAGTCTCTAACTTCTGACTTTAAATGTTCATCTCAATCCAGCAAAATGCACATTTTGCCTCCAACTCATTTGAATCTTCTGTGACAATTGTCAACAATATTTTCCAAATGGTAGAAAAAAACAAAGTAAAATAGGGACTAATGATCTTTTCAGTTGTTCACTTACTACATCACAATATTTCAAATCAGTAATTCTTCCCTCCACAGTTATCTTTCCCTTTGACCTTCATTTTTTTCTCTGTTATGATTTTCCTTTCATGTTTGTAAAGTTCCTTCTCAGCGTTTTTGGCAAGCTGCCTTATATTTGCCCAATTATGTTCACAAAAATGCTCATCTCTGATAATCTTACTGTATATATTCACTGGATTATCAAATGTGTTCTTTAAAAAAAATCTATCTACATTTTCATGACAGTAAAATTGTTCTCCCTGCATTTCTTCAAGCTTCCGGTTCTCATAGATGGCTGATTGCATCTCTTTCTGGGTTTTCCTGGGAAATCCTCAAATTTAATATGTATAAAAATATCTATTTTTTTCTCCTGTATCAGAGCACATGTCACTACCATCTGTTCACTCAGCCATGTCAGAAACCTAAAAACTGTTATTTCCTTCTTTATTCATTCTTCCCATAAATCATGACTGAGTTTCAGTGGTTCTGTTTTCTTTATATCTTGCAATTTCATCATCCTATGTAAAACTTAAGGGATACTAAATTAGTTTAATCTGTTACCTGTCACTTGATTATTGCTGTATATTCCTCATAGGTTTTTCTTTTCCCAGTCTTAGCACCTAAGAAGGCTTTCCGAATTTTCTAATGAAAACACAAATCTGAACATGTGTCTTTGCAACTAAAATCCTTAAATAATCTCCATTATATAGAGGATAGTTCAAAGTTCATTTGCAAGTAAAACAATAGTATTTCAGTTCCTACATGATCTTCCAAAAACTTGTCACTTCCAATCATGAATTTAATCCTATTTGCCCTCCTGCTGAAATGTGGTTCATTTGTTACTGAAGAATAGATAACTAGAAAAATTTTATCCATGATTGACTTCCTATCTACTTCTGTGTCCTGTAAACTTATCTGTGTAAGAGTTGTTATATTATGATTGAATCATGTTAAAGTACAAGCAGGATTTTTATGAGTTAGGCTTCACGTTTATCTGAAAAAAAAATTTTAAAATCCCAAGTTCAACACCTGTGAAAAGAAGGGGAAAAAAATTGCAGCAACACAAGTATGATTCAAAATTAGAAAATCTTTCAAGAGGTCAAAAGACCCTCTGTATATCTAGGAATCACTTTTTTAAAAATTGCTTTAATATCTTAATTATTAATATAGTCATATCATTTTTTGATTAATTTTTGCCTTGTCTTTATCTTATTCTTAACTTTTGTGTATATTTAGTTTAACACATATCTTTGTAAATAACATGCCAATATTTTTATAATCCATTTTAAAGCTCTTTTCATTGAAATAATTACCAAATTTAAATTATTCTTATCCATAACTTTTTTCTTTCACCTTATTTTGTGTTTCATTTTACTCACTTCTTTTCTATTTTTATTTTCTATGCTTTGTTTTAGATTGATTGAATATATTATCTCATTCGATTCTATTTTGGAAATTATACTATTTTTTTTTTCTTTTTGTGATGATCACAATTATGTCACCATCCCGACTTGGTGTCAAAAGTCTGAAGTTAATAACTTTACCAATGATACAAACATGTGTTGACACCTCTCAACGAATAGCTAACATTGTACCTATTAAACATTTTACTTCCCAATGATGGCAGCGGCGGCCTGTCTGGAGAGGCTGCCGTGAAGATGTCGGCTGTGTTGGGGTAGGCGTGGTCAAGATGGCGCCACTGGGGGTTGAAAACAGACAGGAGCCCTGCCCGCTACTGAGTTGGCAGGGTGGGAGTCCTGCGCTGCTGTGTACAGGCTGCAGCCGCCCAGCTATGGTTTCAAACCCGGACATCCCTGTTCTCTCGGAGGTCCAGTAAGTCACCCTGCCCCTGCAGGTTTGGAAGTGCCTGCTCCCTGGCCTCTCCCTTGCTCCTGGTGCCTACTCTGATTTGTGCCTGTGCCACAAAGCAAAGTTGTGGTCAAGCCCGGGAACTGTTGCAACCTGGCTGGGTATGCAGGAACTCAGGGTCGTGATGACACACCAGCCCTCTGGCGCCTCATCCACCTCTGGACTTTGGGCACTGACTAGCACACAAGGGAGGCCACAGGGACCCAGGGCGGCTTTGCACTGGCCTACAGGTGCCCTTTGGCATGAACAGCCTGGGCGCCATGGATGCCATGTTGATAGCAGGAGGCAGACAGGTTCCTGGGCAGAAAGACAGGTTCCTGCCTTGAAGGTGGCAGAGACAGCTTTAAGGCAGAGACAGCCTTAAGCCTGGGGTGGGGCTGCCAGTTTCGGGTGGAGTCTGTAGCCCAGAAAGAGAACTTATTGTGCTTTATTTGGCCTGCCCATGGCTGCCCACAGACCAATCAGCATTCATTTCCTCCCATCCGAGCCCATAAAAACCCCCAGGCTTGGCCAAACTCACACAAACTCATGCCCAACTGTGAGAGGGAGTTACCCACTTTGGGTCTCCTTGACTCTTCTGGACGACCTGATGGTGGAAAGGAGCTACCCACCACAGGTCTCCTCTTCACTAAGAGCTGGACACATGCCTGTATGACCCGCCTACCGAAAGGAGATACCCACTTCAGGTCTTCTCAGAGCTATTCTGTCTCTCAATGAAACTCCATTCCATCTTGCTAACCCTCTGTTGGTCCGTGTACCTCATTCTTACTGGATGTGGGACAAGAACATAGGACATGCTGAATGGTGGGACTGAAAGAGCTATAACATAAACAGGGTGGAAACACACCCTCTGCTCACCACACTGTGGATGACAAGAAGGAGAGAAGATCTGCAGCCCTTCTGGGACTGCAGACCTAGGGGCTCCAGAGCCAGGCCTATGACACACTGTAATACCCTTCTTTGAAGCTTTGCAGTTCCTGGTGTCCAAGCTCTTGGGTGTCACCATATTCCCCTTGTCCAGATGCTACTGCCCTTGGTGGAAGTCACTTGCGGTATGTCTGGTCTAGCCCCAGCCTCACATGGAGCTGCCACCTGTGACAGAGCCTGGAACTGTCCTTTCCATTACAGCCAGAGCACCTGGCTGTGCGCAGTGACTAGATTCTCTGAACATTTGCTCACACACCCCTCACCGCTCCACACCTGGCTTGCCCTTGTCAGGCATGGTATTCAGGGCAGTAGCGTGAGCTGAATGCAGCCTGCCAGGCCGAGTAGGCAAAATGAGCCCAGCAGGCACAAGCAAAACCCAAGCAGAGACAATGCTGGCCACAAAGTCTTCTGGCTGACAAAGCAACACCCCAGGGATCCTGTGACACTAATATTATTTTTATAATTTTACGTAGCTACAATGTTATTCAAAGTTCAATGAGATGTTTTACATTTGGTATCTTTAGCTTTAACTCTTTTACTGTAAAATAAAATATACTCTTAGAAAAGTATACAAAACTTATCAGTTCAGCTCAATTATAACAGAACAATCATTGTATAAAACTGTGATAAAACAACAAAAAAGAGACATAGAGCACCCTAGTAGCTCCCTTCTTGCCCCCTACAAATTATAAACTCCCATTTATGAAATCACATTGACATTTGTACCAATTAGTTTATAACCAAATTATTTTTCTAAACTTACTATTATTATTATTTTGAGACAGAGTCTTATTCTGTTGCCTAGGCTGGAGTGCAGTGGCACAATCTGGGCCCACTGCAACCTCCGCCTACCAGATTCAAGTGATTCTCCTGCCTCAGCCTCCCTAGTAGCTGGGACTACAGGTATGCACCGCCATGCCCAGCTATTTTTTTGTATTTTTAATACAGATGGGGTTTCACCATTTTGACCAATCTGGTCTCAAACTACTGGCCTCAAGTGATCCACCCATCTTAGCCTTCTATAGTGCTGAGATTACAAGCATGACCCACGACATCCGGGACTTTTGATAGACATATACTTTAATTTCACCTGGATTTACATTTTTATAATTTGTTATTGCTCTTTGGTGATTTGTTTCTTGTCAGATTCATTCTACTGTATTATTTTTTATTTTCATCCTTTTATATATTGTATTAAGTTCATCATAATTTATTCATCCATTCTGTTGTTCTTGCATATTTAGATCATTTCCAATTTTAAGCAATTATGAGCAATACAGCCATGAATATTTCTTGTCTTTTCATGTACATAGATAAACATTTCAGTTGGCTAAATAAGAAAGGAAATAATGGGCTATATTAATTTATATATATAGATTTTTATAATTTATACATTTCTTATTTTAATATATTTTGTATTTATATATAATTCATTTGAATTCACAATGTATTCATATTTTGTTATCTATTTATATTTTATAATTGTTTATATTTTATATTAATTTAGTTTATGTATATTATCTGTGTATATAAATGTATCCTACATTTAAATACTATATATTAAAATTATAAATATTTATAGGATGTGTGTATTTGGTAGATACTGCCTATACCAAACTACTCGTAAGTTATATATTTCCTCAACTTCCATGGATGATGGCAAACTTTTTCAAAGAGAATCTATTTTCACAGTAAGAGTATATGAGTGTTGTTGTTTCTCATCATCACCAGCTTCTAGTATTGGCTTTCCAATTATACAAGGATTTCATAATTATTGCCTTACTAGTGATTCCTAGTTTTGTTAGATGTGTCTAAAGAAAATATTAGCTATGATGTCAATAATTTGAACTTAAAAGAGCATTGTCAAATGCTCCAGCATATGGTCAACTGTGCAAATATTCCATATGTTCATTAAAAGTATCTATTGGGTAAATTGTTTTATATATAATCACATGATTAATTGTATTGACTATATATAAATTGTATTTATTTAATATTTTTATATTAATCATATTTTACATAAAAAGATGTATAAAATCTTGCTTGATGGCTTATTGATTTGTCTATTTCCCTTTTTAGTTTATTAAATTTCCACATCATATACTTTGATGCTACAAAGGTGCACACAAGTTTAAGATGTTTATATCTTACTGGTGAATGGAATTTTAAATTTTCTGAATCTACGTTTCTCAAAGCGTTATTACTTTTTTGAATTTTTAAGATTTAGCTTAGTGGCTGAGAGTTACTCACAATCAAATATCAACTTAATCTAACTCTGGAACTGAGATAAAATGAAGTTGGGTCATTCTCTCTGCAAATATTTCATTACTGCCTCCTAGAATGCATCATTTCGATGTAGAGGGGTTTAAAAGGGCAAATGCCTTGTTATGTCTTGCTGTCTAACTTGATTTTTAGAACTGAAAATGATTGCTTAGTTCTTCCATATCTTAACCACATTTTTATTTGAAGTGAGGGCAACAAGGATGAGAGAGGGAGCCAAATGTCCCTAAATGGAAAGGGGCAACTTATTTGATCCGTATTATATTAACTTGCCTTAATAGGCAACTATTTTTACCTGTCCATATTTTCCTCCTTTTCTGAATTTGAATTGGAGCTTGATAGTTATTTACTGCCATCTTAGATTACTATATTTTTTCTAGTTGGCCCACATGCGGACATTACTGGTGTACTGTTAACAGAAGTAGGATTTTTATAGATTTTTCAACACATTTGCAACTTTGTTCACTATATATTCCTGAATTTCAGACTTTGAACTAGAAAACACTTTCCATTACTCTGAAGTATGTCTTTTAGTGTTTTCTTTAATAAGGATCTGTTGGTAGAAAAATTTGTTTTTATTGGTATAAAAATGTTTTTTACTCTAATTTCAGAAAATAGTGTGTTGATTATTTTATGGATTATTTATTGTATTTTATTTTATTGAAGATAATACACTCTCATATAGCTTCCACTTTTATACTGAAAATGAATCTTAATATTATTTATTTGACTGTACTATTTCTCTTCTCTCTGTGTACTTCAAGGTCTTCCCAATTCATTAAGTTGTGGATTTTTATTTTTACTCTACTTGGGATTCACTGGGATTCTTGATTAAGAGGAGCTTTCCTTAGTACTAGAAAATTCTCACTTATCGTCTCTGCAAATACTACCTGTACTGCCATCCTTTATTTCCTCTTTCTGCAATTCTATTTGAACCCATGTGAGACTTCCCTTTATCCACAATTTTGATAAATTTATTTTTATATTTTTATGATTGTGTGTTTATATTGTGCTTCACAGATTTTTTAAAGCTATGTCTTCCAGTTAACTAACCATTCACTTAGCTTTTAAAATCAACCTTTAAGTCTATCCATCGAAGGTTTTCTTTTTGGTAATATTATTAATTTCATTTTATTTTTATTTCTAAAAGGTTTATTGGTATTCTCCACATCTCTTTTGTAACATGAGTAAACATGCCCTTTACTCATGTTTAAAATAATGTTGTATGTCCTTAAGCAAAATAATGCTTTATGACCCACAGAGTATGAATTCAGTCCAACAATGCATGAAATGACTAGATTATAGTTACACATTCTCACGGATGACTTCTCTCCATTCAGTGTCAAAGTTGTACGGGCAATTTTCTTTTAGTAAACAGGCTTGTTCCAAGTTCATCCTTTCTCTCACTATATACTCAACAGGTTCCTGATTTACAGGCAAGGTAGTGAGTTTCCTTTTAGATTATTTGCCTCAAATATTTTTTCAACATTTAAATTTACATTTCTCATAGTATTACTTGTATTTTATGCATATTTCAAATGTAATAAAATCTACAAAGCATGATTTGATATATTAACAGTATTGATTACTTCCACTTTTGTACCCACACTAAGCACAATGCATTCTAAAACACTGAACCTACGGTATTTTTAAAACTTGTTGTTTTATATATCTCATTTCCCCAACAGTTCATAAACTTCTTTAATTAAGACTGTGCCTAACTTACTGATTTATATTCATGACGCCTACCACTGATTTTAGCTCATAAAATACGCTCTGTACATGGTTAGATAGCTATAGTTTTCAAGATTAGGTGCAGAAATTACTTCCATTTAAGATTTACAGAGATTCTTTTCATTAGGGTTCTTATAAAAACCACTGTCTTTTTTAGTGTACATGAATAATATTTTCTTAATTTAAAAATGGCTACTATTGTTTGACCAGAGACTTGGTCTACATTCCATAGCAAGAAAATAACTGTCAATCGACAATTAATTTATGGAGTGCTTATTATATATCATACTGTATATTGGATGCAGACATTACAGAAATAACTTTTATGAATCAAGTCTCAAGGATGTGAATTGAAACCAAGATTATTATTTTCTCTTTTCTTTCCTCTATCAGTTTTTTTTCCTGAGTCTTAGATAAATTCTAGGGCAAGCTTTATATTTTCTGCAGTCATGCTCAGATGATAAAAATTCCTCTTGTCACTTTTGATTGTAAATATAATCCCATTTCCGAAAGAGTCAAATCTACAAATTTTGTTTGAATGCAATGTTTTCCTCTGTTCATCTTTTGTCAGCAGTGGGAAATGAGGGTCATGACTGATTTCTTCCTCATTTATTTTTAGCTAGCTTTTTTACAAATTATACTTTAAGTTCTAAGATACATGTGCAGAACATACAGGTTTGTTACATAGGTATACACGTGCCATAGTGGTTTGCTGCACCCATCAAGCCATCATCTACGTTACATATTTCTCCTAATGCTATCACTCCCCTAACCCCCTACCTCCCCAACAAACCCCAGTGTGTGATGTTCCACCCCCTGTGTCTATGTGTTCTCAGTGTTCAACTCCCACTTATGAGTGATAATATGCAGAGTTTGGTTTTCTGTTCCTGTGTTAGTTTGCTGAGAATGATGTTTTCCAGCTTCTTCCATGTCCCTGCAAAGGACATGAACTCAACTTTTTTATGGCTGCATAGTATTCCATGGTGTATATGTGCCACATGTTTTTAATCCAGTCTATCATTGATGGGCATTTGGGTTGATTCCAAGTCTTTGCTATTGTGAATAGCACTGCAATAAACATATGTGTGCATGTTTCTTTATAGTAGAATGATTTATAATCCTTTGAGTATATACCCAGTAATGGGATTGATGGGTCAAATGGTATTTCTGGCTCTAGATCCTTGAGGAATTGCCACACTGTCTTCCACAATGCTTGAACTTAGTAACATCTGCCCAGTAAAGACAGAGTTGGTTATCCAGGACAAATCTTATTAGATTAGTAATATTTTGAACTTTGATTTCCTTTTGCTGTGGCAGATATTGAAGAATACCTTTTCTCTTTCAGAGCATTTCGTGGGCTCATTGGAGATATGCTCAAATTGCTCGTCATCACTTACCTACTGCACTCTACATAAGTAAATAACTCTACTGTACTCCTGGCCACTTGTTTTTCCCCATGGCTCTCTTGTCTGGGCAGTCCAATTATACCCAGTGGTCTCTGTGGGGACCCAGAGTCTAGGAAGTCTTCCAAGTCAATAAGACAGTTATGGGAAAGTTCCTTTTTTTTCCTCACATGGTCACATCTGATTTTTGGGAAACACACATTTGAACCATAATCTGCAGAAATTTTATTCATTTTAGCAAAATCCTTTATATGTTGCAACATGAAATATCAGTCAAATTGTCACCTTTGTATTTCCTATGCATGTAACAGTTTATAGTTTTTCTTATAATGGAAGAAGACTTATATCAAATTCTTCAAGTGGCCTCCTTGTAGTCTCCAATGCCAGGCTTAAAGTAAAAAAAAAGTAACCTTCTTGCTTTCCCTATTGAAATATGGATTGCTCTTTAAGGCAATATTCTATGCAAAAAATAAAAAATCCAAACTTCTAAATCTTTGTTGAAACATCAAATTTACTTACATAACCAGAAGATGGGTGATGGTCAGAAAACTCATTTTTATCCACTTCCTATGTGAATTAAATACTGGTTGCTTAAAATAGTCTTTAAAATATAAAAATATCCAACATCTCTTATCTTAGGATCTCAGCTGAAACAGAGAAAGAATCCCATGTTAGCATCATTTTATGCAAAGATGAATAGGAAGTTGCTGTAAAAGAGTTCACATTGTAAGAGAAAATAATAGGTATACAATATTTACTGAAAACCTGATATGTGCTTTAAAGACACATAATCTGTATATGCTGATATTCCCAGAGAGTGGGAGAATAACTGTGTCAAAAACTGTGTCTGGTAATATAAGGTAAATTTTAAAAGGCAGGTAATATTTGAGGGGTACTTGAAAGAGAGCACTTAAAGGTTTGGCAGGAATAGAATAGCTAAAGAATATCCAATCATAAGGAACTGTATATTCAAAAGCAAATAGTAATGGGAGAATACTTTTGGGGGGAGGAACAAAAAAGGAACAAGCTTTGGTAGTGGCAAAAAGTGGGCAATAGAAATTATGCTGCTTAAGTATTGGGGGCAAGGTGTGAAAGGCTTTATCCCATATTTTTAGAAAATGGAAAATTATTAAGGATTTTTAATTCTGGAGATTAACATGATGAGATTAGGTTGAAAATAAAATAAAGTGTTTCAGAAGATGTTTTGCATGAAGGAATGCTTCAAGACCGAGAAGTAGAAGATCCTGTAGAAACTTCTCAAAAATCAGGTTCAGTAGTTAAATATGTGTGAGATATTTATATTCAACTTACCACACTCATTAGCCTAGTGAATATTCTGACAATTTTTGAGATAAAAGAATCTATTAATACTGAATTAATTCAACATCAATCAAATGTGTTAGCACATATAATTTTAAGAACTATTAATATCTTACGGAGGTATCAAATATTAAGAAAATACCTTCCAGATAGCCTGGTGTTGGTGACATTTATGAGAGTCATCAACATTTATGACAGAGGCTATTTAGAAAGTGATTGCAACTGTTTCCATGAAAGATTTTGAGAGTCTTTACTACAAGAGTGACAGTTGGGATAATGCAGAATACCAACGTAGAGGATTTATTCTGCAAGACACATTGAGAGATTGTGCAAAAAGGAGTAAAGTTTCACTCTGAGAGCTCCATCTTTCAATTGCTTGTGGATGTAAAACTATTCACAGAAAATAAGCAGGCACATAAAAGTTATGTTTAGCTTTCATTAAACCATCCATTTGGTTATCTTCTCAGAAGTATTATGCATTACATCAAATAGTGTTTTATTGCCTTCCTGAATGTGGATACCACTTGCTAATCCATTTGCTAGATGTTTGATAATTCAGCACCCACAGGATTTATCACTCTACCCCACACTCACAGCAGACTCCTTTCTCAATGATGGGAAAATATATCTGAATAAAAACAATTAAAACTTATTTAGCAAAGAAGGAAGTGTCCACTTTTATGAAGTAAGTATCCTGCTTAAATAAACAGTGATACACTATGAAATGCCTTAACTATATCTTGTATTTTCTTTCTGATAATGTCTGCAACCCAGAAGGAGGATTTATGCTTTAAAAAAACAGCTATGTTTATAGTTTGAAAAATTTTCTATTTCTTGTTGAAAATCTATTATCGTGACTTTCATTTCCAACTGTAGTGCTGACTATACATCCTGGGAGAAAAAAAAAAGACACACACACACACACACACACACACTGACACTGAATACATAGAAATGCTGTTTCTAAATGCATAGCTGATGTTGCAAGATATTGAGGAAAATCCCCAGAAATATAAAATGGAAAAGAAGCTGAAAACCACAGCTAAAGTGAGACCTAAGACCGTGGGTATCTTGGGTATCTTGAGGGCATTTACTAAGTTTAGTAGCTGAAATCTTGGGTTTTAATTTTGGTATAAGTGAAAGGAAGCAAGGCTTTGGTTGTGTCTAAGGTGGTTACTTAGAAATAAGAGTTTTACCTAAAAGAAGAAAATTGGAAAGGTGCAACTTTAGGAAAGTGTAATCTTAAAATGTCTCCCCACAAGCAACATCAGGCAGTAATAAATATCTGTATCAGCTCACATCCAAGGCAGAATTTTAAAAATAGAAAAAGAAAAATTTTGGTAGCCATTTATAATGATATGCCTGGCCTCATAAAGATACTGGTTTGGGTTTACAATTTTTGAGTAGTTATTAAGTCAATGACCAATTTAAATTAGGTTAATATGTTACAGCATTCTGAAGTGCCTGGCAGAGAGAAATTCTCTGTGGAAAGAGAACTATCTATGACCTCATCGAGTATCAAAAGATTAGAGACAAAAATCGATACAATTGAAAGAAACATAGATGATTACATAACCATAGTGGAAAATTATGAAACATCAAATCTCATTAATTATCAGAACAAATGCATCCAAATTAATATACATATTGGACATTTTATAAATCAGCAAAATTTATCCAAATATTTATGTGCATATAAAACAATGCATCTTTAAATTAGAAAGTGAACATTGTTATATGATTCTTTGTCTAAATAAACACAATAATAATAATTTTAAAATACTGTAAAAAGCAAGATAATAAGAATATGACATCAAAATCCCTGGAAAAGAGTTGAAAAAGCATTTAACAAGATGGTATCTTACATTCTAATCACCAAAATATGAAATGAAAAACAATAAAGAGGCTCCAAACTGCCAAAATCTGTTCCATTGGATGTATCAGTAAGATAGAAAAAATTGACATAGTTGATAAGACAGAGAGAAAGGGAGTAATTAATGAGCTATGTTAGAAAAAGAGCAAAGAATAACCACAGATTAAATTATTAACAATATACTAAAATAGTTTAGGCAAATCGTTGTAAAATACTAGAGAAATTCACAATTTCTAGAATAAATAGAGCATCAAATAAGCAATAAGTCAATTTAAAAGGTGAGAAGACCCGACCATTAAGTACATATTATCAGTATTTTAAAATATATACCTCTATATCTCACTCATCAAAAATATTTCAGATACAGTTAATTTAAAAATAAGATTACAAAGTGGCAATTAGTCATCTAATGTATATGATTTACAGAGTAATAACTTTCATATATATATATAGAGAGAGAGAGAGAGAGAGAGAGAGAGTCTCAAATCTTTTCATATTCTGTGAGGTCACAGATCTCTTTGCAGAGACGATTGTTCCTCTGCCAGAAACTTCAGAATGCTCTAAACTATTTACCTAATTTAAATTGGTTTTTGACCTAATAACTAATCAAAAAGCATATACATGTACACCCTTACAGATATTAGAAAAATCAATTAACTTTTTCAGGCTAGTATTAACTTCATATAGTACAAGATATTAAAAGAACAGAAAATCTCCAACATACTCTATATAAATGTTTATAGATGTAATTCCTAAATAGGATAATCACAAATAAAATAGACATCTAGAAACTGTATACAAATTCTCCATAGAACATTTCTATTTTAAAAAAATAATGCAATGATAGCTTAACATTAGAAAATATAATTTAATACATTAAATCAAAAGAGAAAATGCATATAAGTATTTTAGCCATTATAGTTAAAAAAATAAAATATAGCATCCATTCATGATAACATCTCTTAAAAACCATGAGTAGAATATAGCTTATTTTCCCTGAAAATAAAAGTATCATAAATTTATAATTAGTATCATATTTAATAATAATATATGTTAGAGACATCCTTTTAAAGTCAGGAAAAAGCATACTTGCTTATGCCATGTGTCTTTAACATTATGCAAAAAGGCATTATACTTAGCATGTTAAGACAAAAAAGGAGTAAGCAATGGTAAGAATGTTAAAAAAATGTAAAACTGACTCCAAGTATTACAAATTATATACTATTGAAAATAATATAATTGCCTACATAGAAAACGCAAATAAACTGAAGAAAATTATTGAAATTATTTTAAAAATTAAAGAATTAAAGACAGTTTGCTATGTAAAAAGTTAATATACAGCGACCAATTACATATTTGTATACCAACAAGAAGTAGCTAGAAAACATAATTGAAAAAAAAATGTAATACCAATAAAATTATGCACATGGTTTTTAATGGGTCACATTTCCTTTATAAGAAAAATGACTGCCATTGTAGGAATTCTTTGTTGTTGGCATTTCATCTTGGCTACCCGTAATTTTTTCTTGGTCTCCCAATTCCTGGCTGCTCACATTCTTTGTATTGCAGAAACAATCTGAGTAGAGTCATGGACTTTAATTAGTTCATTAGATTTTAACTAAGTTTAATTAGATTTTAATCGGTTTAATTAGACTTTAATTTGTTAACAGTATGTAGCATTTCCATCCAACGGGATGAAAAGTTGAACAATCTTCTCCTCAGAAAGCAACTATAAAGGTGAACGAAAGTGTCAAAACAATTATTTTAGCATTCTGGAAATTAACCAAAGGGATGCATGCAAATGAAGAGAGAAGTGTTATTCATGAAAATTGCTGAAGCATGGGCAGATATAGGGCAATTTTGTAGTTTTCTTGATGAAGACCAGTCCTGTGCCTCAACTATAGCTCTGCTGCTGGACAGTTCAATCTGGATGAGACAGGCTATGAAACCGAGAGTCTTACTGCTGGTACCAGGGAAACTCACTTGATTTAGAATCTAGTCAGTTCCAGAGGTGTTCTCATGAACAAGTAAATAAGGAGGATCAGCAGTTCTGCTAGTCTGAACTAGATTCTGTTTGGTGCAGGCAGCAGACCGACAGACTAACAGAGGATTTTGTAGGAAAGACCAAGAAGTTAGGGATACAAGGAAGGCTTATTAAGTTCTTCACATATCTCAGGTTGACAGGAGTTGCTGACATGCAAACAACATTGTGTAGTTAGCCCATGCCACTACACATTCCTGGTTGATGAAGCCAATAACAAACACATACACACACAGACACACACAGACACACACACACAAAAAAAAAAGGTAGGAGAGAGAGATAGAGAGATTGAAACTGACTGACAGAATCTAAAATTAAGGGGAAGAGTTGAGTTGAAAATGGCCTGGAATCTGAATGTTCTTTACTGCACTCACATAGATCCATCTTTAGAGAGTGGAATCCTTATTGGCTTGAGTTGTTTGAGTGCATACTCAGGCCCACTTTTCGCTTAACACAGAATATGCAGACACGGGGCAACCTCTAGGAAGCCAGGCATACAAATAAGCAGAAGAAAACAAACTGAGCAAGATATACACACAGAGATACATCATAGTCAAGCTAGTGAAATTCAAAGAAAAAAAGCAACTCAAAAACAGTAAGAAAAACAGTAGCTCATCACATACAAGAAAGCAAAGACATAATTAGTGATTGACTTCTTATTAGCAAAAATGGAGGGTCAAAAGCAATGGAAAGACATTTTAAGTAGTAGAATAAAAGTACCTGTCAGCTAGGAATTATATATTGAGAAAATTCATCATTAAAATATGAGGGTAAAATAATATTTTATTCAGATGAAAAACTGTGATATATATATTTTTTTTTTTTACCAGCAATTGGGTGTTAAAATAAATAGTAAAGGTTATCTTTCAGGCTAAAAGAAAGTGACAATAGGAAATGACTTTAATGTATATGTTGAAATGAGGAACATCAGATACAGTAAATGTAGCAAAAGTACAATTTGGGAGGCCAAGGCAGGTGGGTCACCTGAGGTCAGGAGTTTGAGACCAGCCTGGTCAACATTGAAGCCCCATCTCTACTAAAAACACAAAAATTAGCCAGGTGGGGTGGTGGGCACCTGTATTCCCAGCTACTCGGGAGGCTGAAGCAGGAGAATTGGTTGAATCTGGGAGGCAGAGGTTGCAGTGCGCCAAGATTGTGCCACTGCACTCCAGCCTGGGTGACAGAGCGAGACTGTCTCAAAAAATAATAATAATTTTATATATATATTTATATATATACACACACACACACACACGCATACACACATACATATACACACATTTATATATTATATATATATGAGTCTATACATGTATTTTTGGTTTCTTTAACTTATAAGAATCTACAAAACAATAAACATAATACTCTTTTATGAAATTATATAGATGTAGTGTCAATGACAATAAAGAAAAAAAGAGGAAGAAAAAGAACATATATTGGAGCAACATTTCTATATTTTTATGAGAGTTAGGTCAGTATTATTCTGAAGTGGAGTATAATACGTTAAGATCTTTTGTAAACTCTTTAGCAGCAACTAAGTAAATAGCTAGAAAAGGGATTAGAAATGACAGAAGAAATTAAATGGTAGAGAAAAAATATATTTGACACAAAGTAAGACATTAAAAGAGAAAGAGAGAAACAAAAACATCACAAATAAAATAGAAAGCAAAGAGCAAAATGATGGCCTAAAATTTTACCAAATCAATAATGATGTATTTTGAGCGAATGAATTTAGCATTTAAATGTAAAAGCTAAAACGCTAAAACTACTAGAAGAAGACAAAGATAAAACTTTCATGACATTGAGGTGGGTAGAAATTCCTTAGATAGGTCAGGCGTGGTGGTTCATGCCTGTAATCACAGCACTTTGAGAGGCTGAGGGAGTGGATAACTTGAGGCCAGGAATTCAAGACCAGCCTGGCCAACATGGCAAAACCCCGTATCTTCTTAAAAAAAAAAAAAAAAAAAAAATTAGCCAGGCATGGTGGCACATGTCTAATCCCAGCTACTCAGGTGGCTAAGGGACATGAATCATTTGAAACAAGGAAGTGAAAGTTTGCAGTGAGCTGAGATGGCACCACTGTACAACAGCCTGGGCTACAGAGTGAGACTCTGTCTTCAAAAAAAAAAAAAAAAATTAGCCAGGCATGGTGGCACATGTCTAATCCCAGCTACTCAGGTGGCTAAGGGACATGAATCATTTGAAACAAAGAAGTGAAAGTTTGCAGTGAGCTGAGATGGCACCACTGTACAACAGCCTGGGCTACAGAGTGAGACTCTGTCTTCAAAAAAAAAAAAAGAAAAGAAAAAAGTTTGAAAGAAAAAAATTCTTAGATATATCACCAAAACATAAACCTATAAACCTTAAAAGAAAAGACACCATTGTACTTCAAGAGACACCTTCAAGTAAATTAAAACACAAAATACAAACTGGGAGAATGTATTGTATTTGTAAGTGATTTGTGGTGAACTGATCCTGCATGGCACCCAGTATCTTCCTCCCGTGCGCATGTCTTTCGTCAGTCCCTTCCCATTCAATGTAGGTAGGGCTTTGACTTGCTTGTAACTCATAGAATATGGCGAAATGATGAATTATCCCTCTAATTATTAGCTATGTTATATAAGACTTTGTCTCAGCAGAATACAGCAAGAGATTCTCCTTGCTAGCTTGATAAACTAAGTAGCCATGATGAGGAAGCCCACGTGTCAAGCAACTATTGGCAGCCTTCAGGAATCATGGGTAGCCTATAGGAACAGTGAATACCATTTAGGACCTTAGGAAAGCCTCCAGACAATGGCCAGCGAAAAGCTGGAACTCTCAGTCATATATCAAAAAAAAAAAAAAAAAAAAAAAAAAGAAGAAGAATTATTCCAGCAACCTGAATAAGCTTGGAAATAGATCTTTCCCTGATTCAGCCTACAGAGGAAAATGCTGCCCTGTCCAAATGTTGATGACAGCCTAGTGAGACTGAGTGTAGAGGACCCCGTTAAGCCATGCCCAGATTTCCGCTTCATAGAAATTGTGAGATAATAAATGAATGTGTTGTTTAAAGCCACTAAATTTGTAGTAATTGGTTATGCAGTACTATAAATCAAATACAGTATATGTCTTACAAAATACATAAAATGGATGCAAACGATATAAATAAACTTTAAACTCAATATTAAGAAGTCAAATGTTTCGATTAAAATGATAAAATGATTTAATAAGCATGTATTTAAAAATATAAATGGTTAATAAACACACAAAGGGTGCTCAGCATCATTACTCTTTTGGGAAACCCAAATTAAAAGCATAATGAGATAACACTAACCACCCACTAGGAGGGCTATAATCAGAAGGATAGATAATGCCAAGTGTTGGCCAGAATGTGGAGAAATGAAAACTTGCACATAATGCTGGTGGGAATGTAAGTTGATATAACCACGTTGGAAAAAGATTTTCCTCAATTTTTTAATAGTCAAGCAAAAACTTATCATATGAGCCAGCAATTTCACTCTTATACATATTACCTAAGGAAAAAAGAGTATGTATGTCCACATAAAGATTGTATATGAATGTTCATAACCACATTGTTTGTAACAGCTGGAAGTAACTCAACATCAGCTGGAAAGTAGATAAGCACAATGTGGTATATCTATACGATAGAATACTATTCAGCAATACAAGAAAGAAAATACTGATTCATGTTACATCTTGGACACACATCAAAAACATCATGCTATGTGAAAGAAACCAGGGAAAAAGTCTCCATATTATAAAATTATATTTACATAAAATTAGCAAGCAAATTTATAGAGGCAGAAAGAAATCAGTGGTTGTGTGGGTCTGGCTGGAGTTAGAGGCAGAAATAGACTGCAGATTGAGTGACTGGTAGACAATTTTAAGGATGATGGAAATGTTCTAAACGTTTCAATGTCCTGGGTAATGCTGATGGTTGCACAACTTTAAAAACTGACTGAAAATCATTAAATTGTATACTCACCTGGGTGGAATTTTTATACATAAATTATATCTAAATACAGCTGATAAAATAAAACAGAAGGGGAATATGAGGTAAACACTGTTGTTGTTCTGCCTGTTAACAATGGTCCTTTCCAATAGCTAGCTTCCCCTTCCTCTACTGATTAATTTGGAGCTAGAAACATACAACTCAAGCTAGTCCAAATAAAATATAGTTCTCTGGAATTTGAAACTTGAAATAAAAGACACAAAAATTGAGCTATATTTGAACTCAAACATAGTTCTCCTATTCAATCTCTTTCTACTACAGAGATCCGGAGAGGCATTTGGTTTCTGCCTTCTCTGGTGATTCATGTTGTCATGTCTGTGAGTGGATTTTCTCCCAACAAATTCATTTTTCCCTGTGTTGGAGTAGTTTTCTATTATTTACAGTCAAATCAAACACAACTAGTGTAGAATTAAATTTAAAATCTACAAACGCTGTATTTTAACAAGAAAACATATAAATTGCAAGTCACTTATTTCGTCTTTATAACAGTGTTTGTACCTTTAGTCACTCATCTTCAACATCCGTAAACAAGAAGGAAATTGACAATCAGGGGGATTTGCAAAGTCTTAAAGCTATGAAAAAAAGGGTATTCTTTGAGAGATTAGTAATAGACCCTTCAGAGGATTAAGGAAGTAATAATTATTATTCAAATACCTACTAAAATGACTGACAGAGAATTTTTATATATCTTATTTAATCATAAACAAGATAAGTTATGTTTTTATATTTTATAATTTGAGGAAACTGACAAAATAAGAATATGTATTTATACAGTAATAGAAAACATTTATGGATCAACTGCTAGGTATCAAGATTTGCTCTAAGAGCTGTATGTAATTTATTCTTCACAAGAACCCTATGAAGTAAGAACAGTTATCATTACCACCCACTTTGAGAAGAAAACAAGAGACTCACAGATGTGAATCAGTTTGCCAATGAAATCCAGTAAGTGGCAAAACTGTATTGGAATGAAATCAGTCTGGTTGGAGTCCTTAATTGTGTAACCCCTAAACTGTAAATCCTCTTCCATTGCCTCATGTGTGATAGCTGTAAACTGGCAGAGCTACAGTTGTAATATATTTATTCGCTTCTAAAGTCTGTGATATTTACTTATCAACATACTCTTCAACATCTAAAGGAACATATCTGGTGGTGGGCAGGAAGTAGAAAGAAGAGGTGCAGTGGGGAAGCTAGATATAAGAATTATTTTTTTTTTTGTGCATTTTAGGTGGGACTGAGGAAACTAAATGAAATTGGAGGGTAGTACAGAGTGTGACTTCATGATACTAGAGATGCAATTTGAAAACTGTTAGGTTGCAGAGAGAAAAGGATTTTCTCCCACACCATGTTCTAAGTTTCTCTGAAACAATTATTTTGTTTTAGCCCTCCAGGGTCATGATGGTAATACACAAGGGTAAAGGCTAGTGTTTAGATGCTTTGGCTCTGCATCCCACTGGATGACCCCAAATTATATCCCTTCTCTGCTTCTAATTTTCTCTGCAATTAAAGCTTTTCCCCTCTGCTAGGGTTGTCTCACAATTCAAGGTGTGATCCTCAACATTTCTCTGTTCCATTTCACTAGTCTTTAGAACATTATAACATAGTGATGCATAATTTATTTTCAAGAAAGTATTATCTCTAATGACCCCACATAAAGTAATTTTGTAATGTAAGAATGGCCTTTTTTCCATTACACAAAAGCAATTTTCTCTGACATATTAACCTTCACTGAACATTTTTCTAATTTTATCCAGGCAGGATCACACAAGTGAAATGTGAAGGATAAATGATGTCCTTATTTTTTTTAGGTAGTTTTTTATGCCATTGAAACTTACAATAAATAAATAAATAAAGTGATTTATTTAAAGGATTAAAGAAAATACCTTGTAGAATAGAAATAAATTGCAAAATACTTTGCAATGTTTTTAGAAAGTGTTAACATCATTGAAAAGAATTGAGCTAACTTAGCAACCTTTTAAAAATTTTTTAAAGTTAAAACTATTTTTCTACAAATTTTATTTCAAAAGAAGCAAAGTCTCAAGTCCTTGGCCTTCCCCTTTCCTCACTAGGTGTTTCCTGAGATATCTCAGTGTAACTCAAGGACTCCATGGAACACAGTTTTAAAACCAGAGAAATAACTTACTATAAACCTTAGAAAAATTACCTCTAGTGTTAAAAGTAAGAGTTACCAGGAAACAAGGCAACACTGGGAGAATTTGGTCATAAAAATAGGTTTTTATGAGACTGAGAAAACAGGGAGAAGCATGTGCTCTGCTATGATGCTCACTGACCTGTAGCCAGTCAATGATGAACTCAGATCTATAATAATAGAATAAATTAAAACAATAACAATAACAACAAACACATTTTCCTCCTAACCTCTTCCCTATCCCTCCCTCACTTTATCCACCTCGAAATTTTTCTCACTGTCCTTTTTTAATTAAGTTCCAGCCCTATGGACAGCCAGGCGCTGCCACTATCATAGCCACAAGGAATCCTTATTGAGAGAAAGTTGACCTAGTTTTGATGACCATGGCATTATAATCAAAATCAGAAAAGGTTCTCTCTTTCCGTAAAGAGCCAGATAGCTCTTTATTCTCTCTCTCTCTTTCTCTCTCTCTCTCCCTAAGCCCAGTGTTATATATCTGCATCATATTTAGAAGATATATTGTCTGTCTAAGTGCAGCAGTCTCTTTGGGTGTAATTATTTAATTACCTTTATTGAAAAAGTCATCTCAAGTATAAAATTGATCTCCATTGTGCTATTCCATGATACCTCTAATATAACACAATTTAATTGCCCTCTGGCAGAAGTATATTAGAGTATTAATATTTAAAACAATGGTCCTAATCTCATAGATGTAGACTGCTGTAAAGAAGTTTCATTTACTATTTTCTTAGTTGCTTAGCACAACCCTCTCTTCAATCTCAATTTTGTACAAATATGTGCCAGAAACAGGAAATAGTATTAATGTAAAGCAAAATATTAACTGTAATAATTTTTACTTTTTGTGAAATAAGGTTAAAGGCAGAGTTAAGAAGACCACTTCAAAGAAACAATGTCAATCACAGAATGTTAGATTGTTGTAATTTAAATCAACAAAAGTTGTATGTCAATAAGTAAAACGTTTGTTCCATTATATGTTTCTTTCACAAATCTTTTGTCTTATGATGTTTCCTCTTATCTCTTACATAAAAGAAATAATATATTTTTATGTAAAAGATATTTATTTTTATAAAGTACTTCACAAAGAAATAAATGTACTTTAGTAGTCCAAGATGATGTACATAAGGAATTAGAGTTTTCAATTTTTACTAAAAAAATATGCAGTGTAATCACAGAAGAAAAAACATCCTTATCTTCCAAAAGTAGGAAAGACATAATGTATTTTTGTAACCTGGTAACTCTGTATCTATTACTTTCAGAATTAAAGTGGTTCCTGAATTGGTTTATAAATTAAGTTGATGTTATCATTTAATGCTTCAGTGTTTCCTAGCTTATTTTATGTTGCTCACAAATGTTATTTCATCCTTCCTTTGGAAGATCTTGCATACAAATTAAAAGTATGCACATGCAGTACAATGTACATGAGTAAATACACTTATATTTTCCCTCTACCTATAGTTTATTTTCCTTGGAATAATCTAGAAAATAATAATTATTATTTTTAAAGGTATTGATTTCAAAGAAATAAAGGTCTTCATGGAATAAAAGAAGAAAAAAGCAATATGGAGTTTATAATGTCATTGGAATCTAAAAAAATATATAAGATATATGAAAAATTGTAAAATAATTTCTAATTTACCTGATGCTCATGGCAGGAAGTTATTGTAGGCTTGATTGGCAGAAGAAGTAGAGAATGATCCTGTTTAATGATAACTTCTAAGGACAACCACTCCACTGATATTTATATTCCCTTGAACACTAGTAGTGAATTTCTAGTCTCTGAACATGTTCAGTCATCAGGAAATTAATCTAGTGAAGTCAACTATGTCATTTTCAGAATGTTTTGTAGATTATAAAATTCTTCTCTATATTGAGTTAGAATTTACTTCCATTAACTTTGAATCCCTAAATATGACTTATAAAGAACAATGGAATAGGTAACTTCTTATTTGCTGAGACTATCTATTCCATTTTCAAAAAGTTATGTTAATTATAAAGTTATTTTCTATTTTGAGTTGGAATTCACTTCCACTACAGAACAAATATACTTCCTCTCTTCCTAATGACAGTTTACATTTTTGAGGCTCTAGTTCTAACCCATTATATCATTGTTGTTCAAATTTTTAGAGAGGCTTCTGGGAAGTGTTCAAGAAACTTGAGAATAAGAAGAGAAAGAGAGAAAAGGGAGAGGGTGAGACAGTGGAAGGGAAAGAGAAAGGGAGAGAGAGGGCAGAAAAAAAGCCAATAGAGATGAGAATGAATGGAGGGAGCAATATTTTCCACATCCCTAAGCTCTGCTTCATCCAAAGCAGCTCTGCAGCCAGCTCTTTTCTAAATTAGGCTCCCATGTGAGATTCAATTTTATTTAAAAAATTAAAAATCAATAATTCTATGAAAACCTTAACCATTTCCAAATTAAACACAAATTTAATTTTGTGATTTATTGTTAGTGATTTTTCTCACAACATGAGAATGCAGCTACTTTAAAACGTTGAAATTGATGTGAACATTAAACCTCCTGTACCTCCAGTTTAGAATAGAATCTCATTATCAGCTGTTTGTTGAGTTCTTTAGATTTCCCTCAATTTTCTTCCAAATGGTGTTAGAGTTTCACAGAAGTCTCCCATTGGTTCATCAAGAAATAGCTCTCTTCCATATTTAAAGTACTAATAATTGTTTTCTGCAGCAATTCTGCCTACCCTATGGACAATATACCTTTTGCTCCTTGCAAAACATGGAGACTCTTTCACCATTGACCACTGAGGACAATCTGCATCATTCTGAACAACTGTCAGAGTAACTGTTTTGTTGCTGCTGCTAAGTCTACTGATGTCTATGACAAAGTTGTCTGTGTTAAAACCCAAGATATTGTTGTCTCAGCTAAGAGCAATGATGTCCATGAACAGCACATTTAGCACCTCACTCTCCATGTCATCAGTAATGGCATTACCATCTCACTCCTCACTGTCTTTGCCCAGACATCACCACTAATGTGTCTGTTTCATAGCTAATATGCTCACTACTATGCTGCTGCGCCTGCTCTCAGCATTATGATAACATGATGTCATCAATACCTTTCAAAAAACGTTTTTAGGGTTCATGAAAATCTAAAACTCTATCAAATTTCATTATTTTGAACAAAACATCTCTTGCTTTTTGACCACTAAGGACATTTTAAACATTTTTTCTATAGTTTCAGTACACTTTTCAGCTTGCACACATCCCCATGAGATTTGATGAGCAGGAGAGGGACATAAAAGAGATACTGCACAGAAACCATTATCATGAGTGTAGTGGACATCGAGAGACCACAAGAATTCAGATTTAGCAATGGCAAAAGTCTTGGTAGCATTGGTATACTAGTAGCTATTATCTTATGCCCAGCAGCAGCTGAAGTAGATTGCTCCTTAGCGTGACTGACAAGTAGTGTAATCTGGTCATTTTTCTTGATTATGTAGATGCTTTGCCTGATTCTCTGGCATTGCAGAAAATCTGATGGACCCCCTTTGTACTTCAATGCATTTATATTTTACTCAGAGTAGCTACAGCAGATTATGACGTGACAGATAGTCATCATGCTAGACATTTGAGTAGAAAGGACTTAAACTAAAAAGAAAAATGCACAAAAAGCAAACTTTATATTTTATAGAAAAATTTCAAGGTAGATGACAGTGTATTGCTTTGAAAGGAAGAATATTATGTATTTAAAATATAACTGTATTAATATTATCAATGATGATAACTGCAGTCTTTTAAGATAAACTTTGAATTTATAGGTCACAAATACAATGTAAACTTAGAATAGAAAAACTTAGAGTAAGTATACTGCTGCTTTTTTTTTTTTTTTATTTACTAGCTTCTTTACATGAAAAAAGATGAAAAGAATACAGGATTATTGGGACCACCTAATAAAGTAATAGTTTTAGAATTGTTTTAAAATATTGTTTATCCTAATTGGATATCAGGATGTATTATTCCTTAATATTCAGAATAAATTACAAAAAGTAATCAATAAAGCTAATAGAAAAACAACTGAGGTGAATTAAAACTACTTTTATTTATCATGCAGTGAATACTATATTAACTCCTTCATTGTCAGTTTTCTTAGCAATGTCATGGGTGTTATATCTGCTTTAGCAAACTGCATATGACTTTAATGATAAAAACCAATAGTAAAAATCATATTTATTTGCTGAAAACTTTTGTCTGACCAGAATTAATTTGCACTAATTGTTTTTATCAAGAGAAACAGAATAAATAATGCTGATATCACATATGTTCACCAAGAGCTCAGTTACTTGTCATGATGAATGTCAGACTGATTTTTTTTTTTCTTTTTTTTTGAGACAGAGTCTCGCTCTGTCACCCAGGTTGGAGTGCAGTGCAGACTGATGTTTAACACCCTTTGTTTTTATGTTGAAGTAGAGCACTAGTGAAGGTGTCCAATTAAAATATATCTGACCAGGAGAGAGGAGATATTTCGAACAAGATAGCAGAATAGAATGGTTCAGCAGTCATTCCCCATGTGGAAACACCAAATTGAACACCTATCCACAAACAAAATAAGCACCTTCATAAGAGTCAAAATCAGGTGGGCAGTCATAGTGCCTGGTTTTTTTTGTTTGTTTGTTTGTTTGTTTTGTTTTGTTTTGTTTTGTTTTGAGACGGAGTCTTGCTCTGCCGCCCAGGCTGGAGTGCAGTGGCCGGATCTCAGCTCACTGCAAGCTCCGCCTCCCGGGTTCACGCCATTCTCCTGCCTCAGCCTCCCGAGTAGCTGGGACTACAGGCTCCTGCCACCTCGCCCGGCTAGTTTTTTTGTTTTTTTTTTTTTAGTAGAGACGGGGTTTCACCGTGTTAGCCAGGATGGTCTCGATCTCCTGACCTCGTGATCCGCTCGTCTCGGCCTCCCAAAGTGCTGGGATTACAGGCTTGAACCACTGCGCCCGGCCTGCCTGGTTTTAACATTGTATCAAGGAAAGAGGCACTGAAGAGGGTAGTAAAGACAGTCTCGTATTGCCTATACTACCCCTCCCCCATCTACCCTGGAAACAGGGGGAGAGAGAATCAGAGAAAGAGAGTTTGCATACTTGGGGGAATGAGAGTGAAGCAAATCTGGGACTTTGCACTGGAACTCAGAACTGCCCTGTCACAGCAGAAAATGCAGGGCAGAATTCTGCTAGTTCCTACAGAAGGAGCATTCAAACTAGCCCTGGACAGAGGTGAATACACCACCCCAGGGGTAGAAACCAGAGTTCCAGGTATCCCCACCACCCATAGATCAAAGAGCCCTAGACCGGGCACAGTGACTCAACACCTGTAATCCCAGCACTTTGGGAGGTCGACTCGGGCGAATCACAAGGTCAGGAGTTCAAGATCAGCCTGGCCAACATGGTGAAACCCCGTCTCTACTAAAAGTACAAAAATTAGTCAGGCATGGTGATGCTCACTTGTAATCCCAGCTACCGGGAGGCTGAGGCAGAAGAATCGCTCAAAACCCGGGAAGTGGAGGTTGCAGTGAGCTGAGATTATGCCACTGCACTCAGCCAGGATAACAGATCGAGACTCCGTCTCAAAAAATAAAAAAATGAAATAAATAAAGAGCCCTAGGTCCTGAATAAATTCAAAAAGCAATCAGGCCACAAGAACTTCAGTCCTTGGGCAAGTACGAGTGCTGTGCTGGGCTCACAGCCAGTGGAATTGGAGTACAAGTAACCAAGCAAGACCCAGCTGTGGCAGACAGTGGAGTGCTTGCATCGCCCCTCCCCCAACGCCACCCAGAGTAGCTCAGGGAGAGACTTCAGTTTGTGAAAAGGAGAGGGAAGAGTAAACAGAACTTTGTCTTGCAATTCGGGCACCAGTTTGGCCACAATAAACTAAAGCACAGAGAAGATTCCTGAAGCCCCTGATTCCAGGCCATAGGTCCTGGACAGCATTTCTAGATGCACCCTGGGCTAGCAGGGAATCTGCTGTGCTAAACAGAAGAAAGTAGTCCTAGCAGGATTCACCAACTGCAGACTAAAAAGTCCTTGAGCTGTGAATAAACATCAGTGGTAGTGAGGCAGTAGTCACCATGGTCCTGAAGTGAAACCCAGTACTGTGCTGGGTTCAGGTTTGGCCCAGGGCATCCTGACCGTGGTGGCCAAGGAAGTGCTTACATCAATTCTCCCCTGACTCAAGGCAGTCCAACAAGAAGAGTGAGAGAGAGAGACCCCTTCAGTGTGGGGGATCATGAGGGAAGAGAACAGGAGAATTTGCCTGGTAATCAGGGGAATTCTCCAGGATCTTAACCCTAAACCCACAAGGGGTATGTGAGTCTGCAAGACTTGCAGCATTAAGGAGCTGGTTATGTCCCTTTTGCAGATACACCTGCAGTGACCAAAGACTTAGATAACAATATTTAATTCCCTTTGAATTGAGACTTAAAAGACTTCTCAAGAAAGATAAGTACAGAAGAACTCAGACAGTGAATATTTCAATAAATACCTAACTTTTCATGCCCAGACATCAACAAACATCCACAAGCATTAAGTATATGCAAGAAAACATATCTTTACCAAATCAAGTAAATAGGGCACCAGGAATCAACCCCAGAGTAGCAGAGATTTGTGATCTTTCAGGCAGATAATTCAAAATAGCTGTTTTGAGGAAGTTCAGAAAACATTAACAAAACAGAGAGAAGAAATTCGGAATACAGTTAGAAAACATTAACAAAGAGATTGAAATAGCTTTTAAAAATCTAGCAGAAATTCTGGAGCTACAAGATTCAATTAACACACTGAAAAATGTATCAGAGTCTTTCCGTAGCAGAATTAATTGAACCAAAGGAAGAATTAGTGAGCTTGAAGATAAACTATTTCAAAACACACAGTCAAAGGAAAAAATACAGAGAATGAAACACCCTTACAAGGTCGAGGAAATAGCTTCAAAAGGGCAGATCTGAGTGCTGTTGGCCTTAAGAAAAGATAGAAAGAGAGACTGGGGTAGAAAATGTATTCAAATGAATAATAACAGAGATCAATCCCAACCTAGAGGCAGATATCAATATTCAGGTATAAGAAGGTCATAGAACACCAAGCAGATTTAACCCAAATAAGACTATCTCAAAGCATTTAATAATCAAATTACTAAAGATCAAGGATAAAGAAAGGATTCCAAAAACAGCAATAGAAAAGAAACTAACAACAGTTAAAGTAGTTCTAATACTTTTGACAACAGACATCTTAGTGGAAATCTTACAGGTCAGGACAGAGTGGCATGACGTATTCAAAGTTCTGAAGAATATAAAACGTGTATCTTATAATAATACACTCAGTTAAAATAGCCTTCAAACATGAAGGAGCAATAAAGACTTTCCCCAAATAACAAAAGTTAGGAATTTCATGACTACAAGACCTGTATTAACAAGAAATGCTAAAGGGAGTTCTTCAATCTGAAAGAAAAGTGTGTTAGCAAGCGATAAGAAATTACCTGATGGTACAAAACTTACTGGCACATGTATCATTCTCAATTATAGACCATAAGGCCACAAAATAAGTTTTAAAAATTCCAAAAAGCACCATAAAATCATTTCAAGTATCTTGTCTGACCACTAAGAGATAAAACTAGAAATTAGGTGAGACCATCCTGGCTAACACGGTGAAACCCCGTCTCTACTAAAAATATAAAAAATGAGCCTGGTGTGGTGGTAGGTGCCTGTAGTCCCAGCTACTCAGGAGGCTGAGGCAAGAGAATGGCGTGAACCCAGGAGATGGAGCTTGAAGTGAGCCGAGATCGCACCACTCCAGCCTGAGCAACAGAGTGAGACTCCGGAAAAAAAAAACAAAAAAAAACAAAAAAAAAAAACAAAAAAAAAACACTAGAATTTAGGAATAAGAGAAACTTTAGAAACTGTGCAAATACATGGAAATGAAACAATCTGTTTCTTACCAAGAAAGAAGTAAGAGATTACTAAGAGAGAAGGCTATAGCACTGTGCCTACATCAAAAAAGAATAACAACTTCAAATAAGTAAACTAGCCATATATCTTAAAGAGATAGAAATATAAGAGAATACCAAACCCAGAATTCGTAGTAAAAGAAATACTAAAGATCAGAGCAGAAATGAACAAAAAATACAAAAGATCAATGAAAAACAAGTTGGTTTTTGAAAAGTTAAACAAAATTAACAAATCTGTAGCCTGAACTAAGGGAAAGAGAGAAGACCTCAATGAGTAAAATCAGAGATGGAAAAGGAGACAATACAAATGATACTGTAGAAATTTGAAGGATCATTTGAGATTACTATGAGCAACTATGTGCCAATAAATTGGAAAACCTAGAAGAAATGGATAAATTATTAGACATATACAACCTATTGAACTATAAGGAAATACAAAACCTGAAAAGACCAATAATAGGTAACAAGATACAAGCTTTAACAAAAGTCTCCTGGCAAAGAAAAGGCCAGGACCTGATGGCTTCATAATGGCTTCACTGCGGAATTCTGCCACACATTTAAAGAAAAACTATACCAATTCTACTCAAAGTATTCTGAAAACTGAGGTAAGAGAGAATACTTTTAGCCTAATTATATGAGTCCAGTATTACCATGATACCAAAAGCAAAGACACAACCAAAAAAGAAAACTACAGACTAATATCTGCAATGAACATTGATGGAAAACTTATCAATAAATACTAGCAAACAAATTTCAACAACACATAAAAAGATGATTCATTTTGATCGAGTTGAATGCATCAAGAGCTGTAAAGGTAGTTCAATATATGCAAATCAATGTAATACATCCTATCAAAAGAAAGAAGAACAAAAACCAAATGATAATTTTAACTGTTGCTGAAAAAGGATTTGATAAAATTCAACATCGCTTCATGATAAAAACTCTAAAAACAACTGGCTATTGAAGGAACATACCTCAACACAATCAAAGCCATGCACAATAGACACATAGAAAGTATCACATTGAATGGGGAAAATTTCTTAGGCTTTCTTTTAACATGTGGAAACAAGACAAGGATGCTCAATTTAATCCATTGTTATTCAATATAGCACTGAAAGTCCCAGATGGAGACTACATGACCTTATGTTTAGAAAAACCTAAAGCTGCACCCAAAAATCTACTAGAACTGATAAATTTAGTAAAGTTACAAGATACAAAATCAACATACGAAAATCAGTAGCATTTCTATGTGCCAAAAGTGAAAGAAGTCAAGGAAGTAATCCCATTTGGAACACTTACAAATAAAATAAAAAACCTAGGAATAACCTTAATTAAAAAGCAAAAGATCTCTATAATAAAAGCTCAAAAACATGGAAGCAGGAAATTGAAGAAAATGCATGAAAAATGAAAAGATATTCCATGTTCATGGATTGAAAGAATTAATATTTATAAAATGTCCATATTACCCAAAGCAAACTGTAGATTCAATACAATTCCTATAAAAATACCTATGACATTCTTCACAGAAATATACAAAATAATCTTAAAATTTATATGGAACCACAACAGACTCAGAATAGTCAAAACTATCATAAGCCCCCCTAAAAATAAAAAATACTGGATGAATTACATTACCTCACTTCAAATTATACTACAGAGCTATAGTAATCAAAAGAGTATGGTACTGGCATAAACCAGACATATAGACTAACAGAACAGAATAGAGAACCCAGATATAAATTTATACATTTATAACCAACTGATTTTTGACAAAGGTGTCAAAAACATACATTAGGGAAAAAGCAGCTTTTCAATAAATGGTGCTTGAAAAAATTAATGTCTATATGCAGTATAGTGAAACTAGACCATCTTTCACCACATACAAAAATTAAATCAAAATGGATTAAAGACTTAAATCTAAAACCTCAAACTATGAAATTTCTAAAAAAGAGAAAAAACAAAATCTAAAATAGACATTTCTTAAAATAAGACATAAAAATGGCCATTGGTGAGAATGTAAATTAGTACATTCCCTATGAAGAACAGTATGGAGCTTCTTCAAGAAACTAAAAATAGAATTACCATATGATGCAGCAATCCCACTGCTAGGCAAACACTAAGAAGAAAGGAAATCAGTATATCAAAGTGATATCTGCCCTCCCATGTTTACTGAAACACTATTCAAAATAGCCAAAATTTGGAGTCAACCTGTGTCCTACAACAGACAATTGGATGAAGAAAATGTGGCACATATACATCATGAAATATTCAGTCATAAAAAATGAAATTCTATCATTTGCAACAACATGGGTGGAACTGGAGGACATTTTGTGAAGTGAAATAAGCCAGTCACAGAAGGACAAATTTTGCATGCTCTCACGCATATGTGTGAGCTAAAAATGAAAACAATTGAACTCATCAAAAGAGAGAGCAGAATATGGTTACCAGAAGCTGGGAAGGGTAGCCGTGGGGTGTGTAGGGAGGGGACGGGGAGAGGTGGTGGTGGAAAAAGTAGGGACGGCTAATGATTATAAAAATATAATTAGGTAGAACAAATAAGATCTAGTATTTGATAGCACAACAGACTTACTACAGTCAACAATAATATTCTATACTTTCACTGAAAGAGTGGAATTGGAATCTTTCCGACACAAAGAAAGGATAAAGGCTTGAGGTAATGGATACACCAGTTACCCTGCTATGACTATTATACATTGTATGCCTGTATCAGAATGTCACATGTACCCCATGAATATATACACCTATTATATACCCATATATTTTATTATAAATAGTAAAATAATAAATTATATAGCCCACAAATATAATTTATTACTTTAATAATTAAAATTATATTTAAAATGTATTTCATGAAAAATGCATTTATTTACATTTCAGAAGAATTTATTCTTAATTCAGTCTAATCACATTTGAGAAATGTGGCAGAGTAAGAGATCATAAAATTAATCCTTTGAATGATGTTGATTATGATGATTATGATGATAATATATTTTGACTATAAACTCTATCTATAAAAAAGCATTCTGTAGCACCAGTAATTAACAAAATAATTTTTATAAGGCAAATAAGAACCTATATTATAACATAAAATTTGCACACCTATACACACACAATGTATTTTTTACATATATAGTATAAAAAGAAAGAAACTATATGCATACCCTTAACTGAAAATCTAAAATCCAAAGAGCTCTGCATCCAGTTTTCTCTTCAGATTTTAGTTTTTAGTAAAGCCTGATATGGGCAATCTACAAATGGGCTATTTGTAGTTCTTTGTTTAAAAAATCCTTCTAATTGTGAGTGTTCATACATCTTGCAGCAGAAATATTTTAATGAGTTGAATTACTGGTTACTGTCACAGATCTTTCTGACCATGTTGCCTTCAGTTATGTAGTATACGCATTGCATCTTTTGTTTATAAATGGAAAACTCTGAATTTAAAGCACACTTGCCCTCAGACATTTTAGAGATAGATTGTCAGCCTATATTGCTAAACCTTATAACCCATAGACTGGAGGAATTATTTTCCCCAAATTGGGAGTATATTACGAACACAAATGATCCTCCATTTACATAAGCTATGTCCTGATAAATCCATTATAAATTGAAAGTGCATTTAATACACCTAACCTACAAAACATCATAGCTTGGCCTAGCCTACCTTACTTAAAGATGATGACAATGCTTACATTAGCCCACAGTTTGGCAAAATCATCTGGCAATACAATAAGCACAATATGCTGTGAAGTATGGATTATTTACCCTTGGGATTTCATAGCTGACTGGAGGCTGCAGCTTGCTGTACCTGCCCAGCATTGTGAGAGTACAGTATGCTAGCATGAGAAAATATCGAAATCCAAAATCAAGTACAGTTCCTGCTGAATGTGTATCACTTTTGTAACATCATAAAGTTGAGAAATTGTTGGGTCAAACCATTGTAAGTTGGGGACCAGCTGTCCATGAAAATCCACCTCAAATAATCTGAAATGGAGGAAATTTATTGCTACAAATAATTGAACCAATAAAAAGCTTAGAAGTAGGGTGGGTTTCACTAGAATTAAATCCTCCCCTGGGAATTTCTGGGCTCTGCCTCTTTCCAGTGCCTTCTCAGGCTGGCTCTAAGAACAACAAATATCAGCAGTGGTAATGGCCTCAGTACAACTACATAGAGTGGCAGTGCCTTTTGCCCCCACATATTAAGCCCGTGTCCTGACTCATTCTGGTTTGGACCGCTTGGGTCATAAATATGGATAGGGCATAAGATGAAGTAATTTTTCAAGTCTCTCTCATATGCTCCATGCTTGGAAAGAAGATAGAATCATCTTCCTATAACCACCAGAATCTGAAAGTTAAAAACATAGCCTATTGGAAAAGTACAAGGAAAAATGGTTTTGGGGGACTCACTCAACATGATGTCAATATAATCCCCATTGTAGAATGGTGGAGAGTGAAATACAAACAGCTTAAAATAGTGAGAAAAAGAATTTGGGCTAAGAATCACATGACAACAAATCTGCCCTCAATTTTTCGGTGCTGTATTTATGCTTTGTTTTCGGACTTACTGATCTTTGATTTTCTTCAGTTGAATCTGTTTTAGGATAAATTCCAGTATAAGTACAACTAGTTTCCAATTACATTTCTGAAATATATACAAGAATTGTTTTTATTTGAAATGCTTTCAGGATCTTAAAATGTAAAACTAATTTTTAATGAATCTGTCCTGATATAATTTAGAACATTTTTCAGATGAATAGGTAATGAAATGGTAATATTAGTAGCAAATTTCAATTGTAGTAATATCAATAATAGATTTTTTGTAGCAATAGTGAATAAGAAAAGTACAAGAATAATTCGCAGTTTTTTTGTGAATGAATACTAAACTGTACAGAAAAAGTAAGGTGTTTACCTTTGTAAAACTATTGTACTGGGAAATCAAATGTGCTAAAATAATATTAAGAATAAGTGAGATAAGTTATCCTGCTTATCCATTATAAAGACTATTTAGTAGTGTAATTTTTTAATCTAGTTTATACTTCCCTGAATGTCAGCACTTCAAGAAGTGTGAAGTGGCATTACAACTAGAAAACTCACAAACTCTATATATTCACTTTTCCTTTTTCCTTTTTCATTATACTAGTGCTTCAGCTAGCAATTTTCACTGTGTCACTGTAGTATTTTGAGGTAAAATGATAGATCACCTGTCAGCAACTGGAACAGCAATATGGAAGAAGAGAGTTATTGCAAGAAATGGATTTGCTGATAGTCATTTTCAGGGAACTTTTAAAATCTCAAATAGTTCCAATAGTTGAGCATGGCAGCTTTCAGTCATGAAAATCAGTATATTTTCATCTTTTGCTCAAAAGGCATAATGTATAAGGCTCACATTCTTGAAGTTTATAATTATGTAATAAATGTATATTACATTTATTATCCATGTATATGGATGACAATTATATTGGATCCAATATAATCCAACCAATATTTGTTGGTGCTAACTATGTAAAATTCAATATTTAGGATTTGAGTGTGCAGGGATGACTAATATGAACTTACACTGTAATAACAGAGGAATGAGAGAGGCCCAAATTGACCTTAGAAAAACCTAATCTCATATATACAAAGAGTAACGGGAGGAGAGGCAGAAAGTTGTCTTTTAAAAAAAATTAGAAATATTGAGTAAATTTGCTTTGACAAAAGTCGAAAATTTATAGCTTACAGTCAATATTTACACCCTGGTAATACTGTTTTAAAAAGTTCTTATTACTTTGATAATATCATTTGGCAAATATTTAGGGCCTCCTTTTTAAACGTGACAAATAGTTTCAACTTGTGGAGATTATCTGCCCTTCACTGAGTTGGAAAGGACATATGTACTAAAAAAAGTACCTTTTGTTTTAGTCACTGCTGTCATAACAATCATTACACTCGATGAGACATTTCAATTCACTGTGGAGTGAATTGAAACTACGATGGCCTTCCTCTGATCTCAAATTTTAAAATATGATCTGAAAACCTATTAAAGACCTAGAGAGCTCAAAAGTGGCATAACTATCACTTTACTGATGGCCTGTATTCAGGGGCAGGGGCAGTGGGTATGTGCGGATATGAGTGACATTTACAAGAATTAGGCTTTACTGAATCTATGGGAGGGACTACGAAGAGCCTTTGTTATTTCTGACAGATTTTATGCACAGTCTTCCCTTCCCTGCCTTCTCTTTTGATTAATAGCATCCATGGTTTCACCATATAAAAGATAACAAAAAACGTAGACAATAAAAATAAAAATGACACTTTGTAGTAATATAGTGCACTGTAGTTTCATTTTTGATATACAATATTTTATACAGTACTCACGACTATTCTATGGGACATAGGACAGGTATTATTAGTCCCAAGTAAGACTAGAGAATAAAGAATGTGTTTAATGGCATTCCATTTCAGGGTTAATACTTTTACATTCTTAGTTAAAAATTTTTTTGATATTTATATTGCTAAATGTTTGTGGCATGGGGCAGGTTTTCGGTGATGATGAGGACTGAAAGGTAAGATGTCCCTAAAAGTTTTAGTGAAAATCAGCTTGCAGCTCTGACTGTATTTCTGTTTCAATTTGCATTTATATACATTTTAAATGTCTAGTTTTCCTCATCAGTGATTTTCCTTATTTTCTCTTTGAATGGTGAACTAGGATTTCCAGGTAAGAAAGTGATTTTATTTCTAACTTAAAAGTATAAAGCTAGCCATTTTTGAAGAACAAAACAGAAAAAGAATTCTATCTGAATGGCAAGATTCAATCAACACTTCACATTATAGTTTGGAAGAAAGACAGACAGATGGTAAACAATTGAAAAAAACAAAATCACTTTATAAAATGGGAGAAATTTGAGCAATGTTCAGTTAATTCTTCCTTCATTATAATTTAAAATTTTAACCCTTCATTCACGAGCTTTGCCTTTAATAATGCCAAACAATTAACTCCATGTGCACAAACCACATTAATCATAGTGCTTGCAAATGGAAGTTTTATGCTTTGTTCTTTCTTGCATTGCATTTTCTTTGTTTTTGAACCAGTGGATTTATTGGTTCTCTTATGTGTCTTAGCTAATCGTGGTTAATTTTTGTCTGTATTACCAACATCTGTTTGAAGTATAGATCCTATGAGTCTCTCATTTGAATTAGTTGTGTTTAAAATTCTTTATTTTCTTTTGTGCTTATTGTCATTTAAAATATGAAAATCAGATTGGTATATGACTCTAAAATTCTAAACCCACCCACACAAACTAAGGACCTTCACATACCACTACTAGGTTCTTTCAACTGAGTTTTGTGGGAGAAGCAAGCATTTGGTGAAAAGAGAGAGAGAGAGAGAGAGAAAAAAAAAAAGTTATTAATCATTCAAAAAAATCAATAATTCTTAAAAGTTAAAAATGTGAGTATCTTTGTTCTCACTCATAATTCTTCCATAGATCCATTGAGTAAGTCACTCAGGGGGCAGATACTGTCTCTCTGAGAAGTCATCATGTTATCTAATAAAATAGGATGATGCATTTAAGGAATAAAGTGTCTTAATTTTAACCAGAGCAGCTGGCAGCTACAGTACATAATGATGTTAATGGAGTGACCTGTGCCTTCGTTCTTTATTTGTATTTTTTAAAAGTCTTTTTTATAGCAACCACAACCTGGGTGGGTCATCCACTAGTAGCAGATCCTAACACCAATTATTTCAGATGCCTCTTTTAAAAACATTCTTACACTCTGAGAAAACTGAAGGAAAGAAAAGCAAGACAAAACATAGCAGGGGCTCCTTATTTCCTTTAATCTATTACTCTAAATATACAGGAAAAGTACTTCACTTGACAAAATACAACCTTCTCTGTGTCAACTAACTAGATTTAGAACCATCTTTCTTTAATTCGTTGTACGTTAGTTTTCTTATTCTGAAATGCTAGCTATGAAAGAATCTAGAATCTTGTGGTGCTTCCTATCTGTGCATCTCTGTGTACCTATCTGTGGATAGTCATATTTGGTATCTACTTTTATCAGGAACATAGTCTATTATTAATTAGACATCTAATTTTTTGTAAGAAACAAAACCAGCACTTTGAAAATCTACATTTTGACTTGCATGAAGTAACATAACTAACTCAGTGTTTAATGTAATTAACATAAATGAAAACTCGATATATATAATGAAAACTTGCATAATATAAACACTAATTGTTTAATATAAATGAAATATTAATGATATAAATGAAAACTTGTATAATATAAATGAAATATAAATGATATAAATGAAAACTTGTATAATATAAATGAAATATAAATGAAGTGTAACGAATATAATGTTAATATAAATGAAAACTTGCATAATATAAACACTAATTGTTATTTTTAGATCTTCCTAGATTCTCAATTTTATTCCTAACTCTAAAAAATTATTTCTACGGACAATTTACTTCACTTCTAGGCAAAAGCTACCCAACCATTTCGGTCTGTAGTCTCTTTCATTTTCCTTTTCCTGAATTATACACATTTTTTAAATAGCAAAACATTTAGAAAGAATTTAGAAACATTGTAAAATGACAGCTTTGATTTGCTCTGTAAGGTATCTGACAATTTGATTATTTAATCTATTCAACACAAATATTGAAAAGCAATATATGTTGTCTAGGAAGAATATGGAAGGAATATTTATTACCAAAATACAGAAGCCATATAAAAGTAGGCTGTAGGGTATAAGAGATAATTGTCATAAAACAGGCTAGGTTCTTGAAAAGGGTCAAACTCTACTTACCTGATTTCTTTTCCCAACAAAATCTGTCTCTTTTAATTAGTGACTTGTCTTTCTTTTTAGGCAATATTTTATTTTCTTTTTAATTTGATAGATAAAATTGTATATATTTACTAAGTACTACATGATTTTAAAATATAGTGGTGGAATCACAGTAATTAGCATATGTATCACCTTACATAGTTATCATTTTTTTTGTGGCAAGAATACTTAAAATCTATTTTCTTAGCATTTTGCAAAATTAGAATATGTTATTATTAGTCACCATGTTGTACGATAGATCTCTTGAACTTCTACTTACTTGATTTAAAGGAACAAACTATGCCCAGCCTAATTTGAAGAATAACCATAATTTTAAACAAATAGTCTTCTGACATTGGGAGGCCAAGGCAAGTAGATCACTTGAGGTCAGGAGTTCGTGACCAACCTGGCCAACATGGTGAAATCCCACCTCTACTGAGGCAGGAGAATCACTTGAGCCTGGGAGGTGGAGGTTGCAGTTAGCCAAGATTGTGCCACTGCACTCCAGCCTGGGCGACAAAGTGAGACTCTCTCTGTAAAGCAAACAAACAAACAACAACAAACAAACAAACAAACAAACAGTCTTCTGAATACATAGCTTCTGGATGAGATAAAGAGGGAAAGAGAAAGAGGAACCACCATCTGGCAAATAGATGGTGAAGATGCAAGAACACAAAACAGAACATTTGGTGTGATGGAAGGCAAAACGTCACCACAAAATCAGAGGATGAGCAATCAACAACTCATCTCCTATCACCAGAAGAAACAACTCTTCTAAAGATCCTGGATGTTAATAAATTATCAGAAAAGTAGGTTATTAAATTACAAATCATGAAAAACTCCTCGATATCATGAAATGAATAAAAAAAATAAAACTCATAGAAAATTATATTGCAGAAAATTAGGTAACAAATGTTCATATAAAGCAAATGAGGAAAAGTATTCCTTGGAGTAACAATCATAAAGAATATAAATGGTAGGTCTACTAATCAAACAGAATTAAGTATATTCAATGAGCATTTGAAGATATTAAAACTTACCGTGTACCATAAACTTAAAAACAAACAAAAACAAATATGAACAAAAAGTAGAAATAAGTGAGAAAATATTTTATTTAATTTAGAAATGAAATGGAAGAAAACATAGAATAATATTAGAAATCAAGAATAAATTAGGAGGTATCCATTGGAGAATACACGCAAATGAAAATTTAATACACTATGTCGAAGCAAGGTAGGAAAACAACCAAGAGAATGAAAGAAGCAGGCAAAGAAGGAATGACATTTTATCCTACCAGTCCCTGAAGAAGAAAAAAAAAAAGAACAAAGCTAATATTTATCACTCTAATCTATAAAAATTTATCAGAATCTGAAAGTTGACAAGGGTTCCAGATTACCCAAAATCAACCTAAAGCAATGATCTCTGAGTAAAACTTTTTGATTTCAAATATAAAGATGCAATCTTCCTGGTCTTAAAACAAAAATATAGATACATTACAAAAGAATTATGTTAGCATCAAACTTTGCAAAATCAACATACAAAACAAGACAAAAATAGACTATACATTTTATATAGATGAAACAATGTGTAAATTAAGTATTTTATTTCTAGTCAAGCTATCCTTCAAATATCAAGTCAATTGAAAAAAAAATCTGTCTGGGCAACATGATGAAACACCATCTCTACAAAAAATTCAAAAATTAGCCACTTGTGGTGGTACATGCCTGTAGTACCAGCTACTCAGGAAGCTGAGATGGGAAAATCACCTGAGACTGGGAGGTCAAGACTGCAATGAGCCAAAATTGTGCCAACTGCACTTAAGCCTGGGTGACAGAGTGAGACCCTGTATCCAAAAAAATAATAATAAATTTAAAAAAATTAAAAATAGAAAACCAGTTTGTGATCATCAATACTTCTTAGGAAATCTAGAAAATGAGCTTTATCTAATCAAATTGTGTTGGGGAAAAGTCAGCAAAAATTATACTTAGCATGTTTAAATACATATAGTGACATATGGAACCAAAATGAAGATGGCATGAAGGTAGAAGACCAATTTAAAGGTGTCATGTATTGTGATAAAATAGAAATAATGCAAATGAGTGAAAAAAAATGAGAGGAGAAGAAAAAAGGAAAGAATAATTTAGGAATAGCATTATATAGGTAACATACACATGTTAAGTGATAATGAAGACCGTGAAAGTACTTTTAAAAATCTGACAAGATATACAGTCAATGACCAAATAAGAAAAACAACTAGAGACATAAAAATGATGTATATACCAACATAACAAATTATAGTAGACAGATCAATGGCCACACAAAGATATCCAAAACCTACTCTAGAATTTGTGAATGTTATCTTAATGGTAAAAAGGACTTGCAGATATTATAATTTTGGGGGGATGTTGATATAGAGTGATTATCCTGTATTGTCTGAGCAGAATATAATACATGAATCTTAGAAACTGGAAGAGGAAGGCTCAAAAGTATTTTAGAGAGGTGAGGTGTAGGAAAGACTTGACCAGCTGTTGCTGACTTCAATGATGGAAAAAGGGAGATGTGAGTCAAAAAATGTGGCAATCTCTAGAAGCTGAGAACAAGCCCCAGTCTATGGCTAGTAAAGAAACTGGGAACTCAGTCCGGCAACCACAAGGAAGTAAATTCTGCCAAGAAACTGAAGAATCAGGAAATGGATCCTCCACTATAGTTTCCAGAAAGGAATGCGGCTGGCTAACAATCTGAGTTTAGCCCAGTGATACTTGACTCTAACTTCTCATTTACAGAATTTTAGAATAATAAATTTGTGTTATTTTCATACACTAAATTATGATAATTTGTCATGGAAGCTATAGAAAACTAATACACCAATAAAAAAAATGCAAGCCTTTCTAAATACCAAAAATTTTACTGTAATGACCTAGATAATTAATAATGATTAATTGACAACTATCTCATAGAGAAATAATAGAAACATAGGAGGAAAGATGAACAGATAATACATAAATTCATAAAAGTAATAAAAATGGCTATCAAGCATGAAAAATGTTCAAATTCAATCATAATTAGAAAAATCAAGTTAAACAACACTGATATTTCATTTCCCAGTTATTAGACTGGTAAATAGTTTAAAATATGACAACATACTATGATTGTGAGTCTGCAGGATTATAGGCATTCTTATAATTGCTGGTGAGTATGCAAACTGATACAACTTCTCAGGAGAGACATTTGGCAATCATAGCAAAAGCACATGTCTACTTAACTTTTGGCTCAACAATCTAAACTTCTTGGCACCTATCCTAATAATACATATCCAAATATATGAAAATACATATAAACACATGTATGTACTCTTGTTTGTGATTGTAAAATTCTGAAGCCAAACTAAATGCCCATTTATAAGAGAGTGAATACATACATTATGATGTATTTGCAATATAGAGTTGCTTTAAAATGGACCACAAAGGTCTCCATGAACTGATATAAAGTGATTTCCAGCACATGAAAAAAGAGAAAAAAATAATGAAAAACTTTAGTGAAATCCTTCATGTGGAAAAATATACAAAAATTACATGCATATCTTTGCACAAAAAATACAGAAAGAAGAAATCCAAAATTAACAAATTGATTACTTATAAAAAATGATTGGGAAAGAAAAAAAAGAGGGAAGGTGGAGATAATTAGAATGGGATAGTAAGGAGAGAAAGGATTGATACATCTTCAAGTGTGACTTTCTATATACCTAAACAAAACAAAAGCAAAACACTGTTAGAACCATGTTTCATATACCTTTCACATCTTTAAGGATGCATAAAAATAATCCTCACTTTTTAGTCATTTAGTATAACTTATTTTGTTTTGAGATAATAGAAATATGAACACAATTATGTCTCCTTTAATCACATAAATCTATATTCTGAAAAACCTGGCCTGGCAGCAATATTGCTTAGGATATATTGCTTTAGAACAAGCAATGAAACACACACACACACACACACACACACACACACACACACACACATCAACTAAGAATTCCAATAACTAAGAATTTAAAAGATCCATTACACTATATAACAAGCTGATAGAGAATCATTATTAGATCCAGTGTATTTATTTGTTCTCACAGTGCTGTGAAGAAATACACAAGACTGGGTAATTTATAAAGAAAAGAGGTTTAATTGGCTCACAGTTCTGCATGGCTGGGGAGGACTCAAGAAACTTACAATCATGGTGGAAGGCACCCCTTCACAGGGCAGCAGGAGAGATAATAAATGCTAGCAGTTGAAATGCCAGACATTGATAAAGCCATCAGATCTCATGATAACTCACTCACTCTCATGAGATCAGCATGGGGGAAACTTCCCTTGTGATTCAATTACCACCAACTGGGTCCCTCCCATGACATATGAGGATTATGGGAATTACAATTCAGATGAAATTTGGGTGGGGACAGACCCAAACAATATGCTTTCATCCCTGGCCCCTCCCAAGTTTCATGGTCTCACTTTTGAAAACACAATCATACGTTTACAACAGTCTTCCAAAGTCTTAACTTATTCCAGTATTAACTCAAAAGTTCAAATTCAAAGTCTCAGCTGAGAAAGCAAGTTCTTTCTGCCTATGAGCCTGTAAAATCAAAAGCAAGTTAGTTACTTCCTAGATACAATGGGGTGCAGCCACTAGGTAAATGCAGTCATTCCAAATTGGAGAAATTGGCCAAAACTAAGGGGCTACAGGACCCTTACAAATCTGAAATCCAGTAGGGTAGTCATTAAACCTTAAGGTTCCAAAATGATCTCCTTTGACTCTAAATCTCACATCCAGGTCATGCTGATGCAAGAGGTGGGCTCCTATGGCCTTGGAGAGCTCCACCCTCGTGGCTTTCCAGTATACAGCCCTTATTCCAGCTGCCTTCATGGCTAGCTTTGAGTGCCTGTGGCTTTTCTAGGTGTGCGGTGCAAGCTGTCAGAGGATCTACCATTCTGAGTTCTGGAGTATGGTCCTCTTCTCACAACTCCACTAGACAGTTCTCCAGTGGAGACTCTGTGTGGTGGCTCCCACCCACATTTCCCTTCTGCTCTGCACTAACAGAGCTTCCCCATGAGGTCTCTGCTACTACAGCAAACTTCTGATTGGACATCTAGGAATTTCCATACATCCTCTGAAATCTAGGCAGTGGTTCCCAAAACTCAATTCTTGACTTCTATGTACCCACAGGCCAAAACCACATAGAAGCCACCAAGGCTTGTAGCTTGCATTCTCTGAAGCTATGTCGTGAGCTGTACCTTGGCCTCTTTTAACCATGGCTGAAACTGAAGCAGCCAAGTGTCAGGGCACCATGTGCTGAGGCAGTACAGAGTGGGGAGACCCTGGGCCTGACCCACAAAACCATTTTTTCTTCCTAGCCATCTAGACCTGTGATGGGAGGGGTTGCTGTGAAGGTTTCTGACAAGGCCTGGAGACATTTTCCCCATTGTCTTGGTGATTAAATTTCTACTCCTTGTTACTGATGCAAATTTCTGCAGCCAGCTTGAATTTCTCCCCATAAAATGGGTTTTTGTTTTCTGTCACCTCACCGGGCTGCAAATTTTCCAAACTTTTATGCTCTGCTTCCTCTTGAACATTTTGCAGCTTAGAAATGTCTTCTGCTGGATATCCTAAATCATCTCTCTTAAGTTCAAAGTTCCACAGATCTCCAGAACAGGGGTAAAATGCCACCAGTCTCTTTTGCTCAACCGTAGCAAGTGTCACCTTTATTCCAGTTCACAACAAGTTCCTCATCTCCATCTGAGACTACCTCAACCTAGACTTCATTGTCCATATTACTATCTGAATTTTGGTCAAAGCCATTCAACATGTCTCTAGGAAGTTTCAAACTTTTCCACATTTTTCTATCTTCTTCTGAGCCCTCCAAATGGTTCCAACCTCTGCTTGTTACCCAGTTCCATAATTGCTTCCACATTTTCAGGTTTCTTTACATCAGCACTCCACTCCTGGTATCAATTTACTGTATTAGTCTGTTCTCACAGTACTATGAAGAAATAACTGAGACTGGGTAATTTACAAAGAAAAGAGGCTTAATTGACTCACACTCCCACATGGCTGAGGAGTCCTCGTGAAACTTACAATTATGATAGAAGGTACTTCTTCACAGGGCAGCAGGAAAGAGAATGAATGCTATCATGGAAAATGCCACACACTTAATAAATCATCAGATCTCATGAGAACTCACTCACTGTCACAAGCACAGCATGGGGGAAACTGCCCCTATGACTCAATTACCTCCCACCGGGTCCCTCCCATGACATGTGAGGATTATGGTGATTATAATTGAAGATGAGATTTGGGTGCGGACACAGCCAAATGATATTGATCTAAGTTGTTTTTTATCAGCCAATAGATGTTAAGCTCCTATGTGCAAATAACGCATTCTATTAATATTACATATGCCAAATCCTAGCATTTTTACTATGCTTAGTACTTACATTTGTTGAAAATATAAGAACAAATGTCCTCAGAAACTAGTTATGTAATTCCCATGTGTCTGCCACATTTTACTTGTCTCTATTTCTTATTCCTAATAGAGGGTGAAAAATTATTGATTCCATCAAGAACTTCTGAGGAAGATCTCTCTAACTTGCCGATGCATGTTTAGTTTATCCAACTGCTGATGCAATCGGTTCTGTGGTAACTTAAGAAATACCTGCATCCTCTCCTCATTATAATTTCTTACAGAAGTCCTAAAATGTTGTTATTTAGATAATCATATATTAAATTTATTTTTATAACTCAAAATTTAACTTTTTCCAAAACTCTCTTTATTCGTAAGACATGGACATACTTTGGCTAAAGACATAGTTAAATGACATAGTGTTGTATTCTATATTTTGGTTGATTTTTTTCATTTTCTATGATCAGAGTTTTAATATTCAACGTGTTTTATTACTTTTTCTCTTCTAGAGTAAAATCATCCACAGTAAATGTATTAGCATTTGTGTACATTGAATATATCCACAGTTTGTCAAATATGCTCAGCCTTATCTGATTCTCCATGATACATACACTTAGGACCAAATTTTAGGATTTTTTCCACCATCATGTATAAGAGATTAGTGATCACTTACTTGACTAATGGCTTTTTTATTAGTGAATTCCCAAAGAACAAGAATATATTTTAATCATCTTCATGAACAAAGTCCTTGAAACCAGTTTCTTTCAACAATAATGATATTACTGCTACAAATTGTAGCACGTTTAAGAGGAAATAATTTATGATTTACCAGTCTCAATAATTATGTTCATACTCCTGTTTTTATTTCACTAGCCAAAGCATAAATCCAAAAGTGCAAACAAGTGTTGTCCTACCATGTATTTAGAAAGAAAATGAGAAGTATTTGTTAGACAATAGTAATGACTAATACCAATGGTATGGAAAGTAAGTAAACACTACTAAGACAACCAGCGTAAGAACAGTTCATGAGCAACCAACAAACTTCAGCATAATTTAGTTTTAAGGGAAACATTAAATAAAAGTTATAAAAAATATGTGTGTGTGTGTGTGTGTGTGTGTGTGTGTGTGTGTAGGGAGGTAGTGAGAGAGAGGGAGGTAGGTGGGGAGAGAGAGAGAGAAAGAGGATGCAAGTGAGAGGTAGCGCACTTAAGGACCAGACACAAAATTTAAAAAGGCATTGAAAATTGATTCTGTATGTTGTGACAGACTAAATTACCCGTTCTCCTTCCAGGATTCCAGACATTTTGTCAATCAGGTGTTTATTCTCTAGAATAACTAACAAAGAATTTTTTCCAGATATGTTGAACAAATGATTAAAGCAAACTGGGGAAGATACTCTGCAAGTTAATGCTGATATTTAGTGACTTTAGAAACACTGTGGGCTTTCTTTTATTCACTCTAAGAAACTTGGACAGTTTGAAGTCTTATACATGTATACATGTACACAGGGTTTAGGAATAGCTTTGTTCATATTCAAAGATGAAAGGCAAAGACTGCAAAATATGAGAAAAAGTCCATAATAAACAAATTGTTAAAATGTCTCCATATAAACAAGATAGTTTTACAAAAATAAATGTATTTATTTTATTAGTAAATAGATAATAGATTTATAATAGATTTCATAAAAATATTATGCATTTTAAATAAGAAAGGTTAATATCTCCAGAGATAATTTTAACATGTTGAATTTATAAAACAAGAAGTGTATAATAATAAAAAGTCAATAGACAAAACATTGGGAATTTAAATATGCATATATACTCAGAGAAGACAAAACAATTCAGGGTCATAAATTTTTTTAAAAACCTTACATTAGAAAATTTTTAGAAGATAGAAAGAGGCCGGGCGCGGTGTCTCACACCTGTAATCCCAGCACTTTGGGAGGCTGAGGTGGGCAGATCACAATGTCAGGGGTTTGAGATCAGCATGACCAAAATAGTGAAACCCCATCTCTACTAAAAATACAAAAAATTAGCTGGATGTGGTTGCAGGCACCTGTAATCCCACCTACTTGAGAGGCTGAGACAGGAGAATTGCTTGAACCCAGGAGGTGGAGGTTGCAGTGAGTCAAGATCGCGCCACTGCACACAGCCTGGGCAACACTGCAAGACACCATCTCACAAAAAAAAAAAAAAGAAAGAGACTACACACATGTATGTATGTGTATATATAATACATATTTAATACTATATATGATCAATAAGATTTATAAATACAGAAAATAACAGGGAAGTTATTTATTATGCAAAAATAACAGAAAATGCTTTCCAGTAGATTCAGGATACAGGTACATATGTTTGTATGTAATTATTTATTGATTTATATTGAAATTACCCAGTACAAGAAATAAAAATAAATACCTCAGTCACAAAAGAGATCATCTAGAGAGGAATTAGAATATGACTAACATTGACTTTCACATCTAAAACAGTATTTTAGAAGAGAAAAAATATATATATTTCAAAGATCAGAGGAAAATATATTTTGAATTCCCAATTCGATATCCATTGAACCATGGGACAGAACCAAAAATATGTTAAATATACGAGAAATAAGAACACTTGCCTCTGAAGCATTCTGGCTTAGCAAATTCTTCAGGAACCCAAACTATCAAAACAAGTGAGTAAAACAAGAAAGTGGTAGAAATGGGGATTCAGGAAAATTTGACTTCATTTAAACCGAGCAATAAAGGGAGTTCCCAGAACAATATCTTTGTACCCGACCTAAAAATCAATCATTTCAGTTTGTAGAAGTAAAATGGTGAATATGTGGATATAATAGGACTAATATGAATAGATTTCACAATATATGGAAATAGTTAATGATATAACATGTGCATATTATACAAATTATAAAGGAAATTCAATAAAAAATAAGGAAAATAAAAAATCAATGCAAATAAGAAAATGTAATATTCTCTTAGTTATTTTTGCAGAATAAAACAATCCCAAATTTTAATAACTTAAAACAACCACCACTTGATTATGTATCACAATTTTGTAGATCTAGACTGTGAGCTTTGTTTAACTGAATAATTATTCTATTCCAGGTTTCATCAACTGAAGTCACTAGGTGATACTCAGATGGTGGATAGGCTGCTATGAGAGATACAAGACTGAGTCACTCATATGTCTATTGCTTTGGAAGAAATAGACAAAAATATGTATCTCACTGTGACTGTTTAAAGTCCTTACACATACTCTCTTTATCATGGTGGCCTCAGGGAAATAAAACTTGTGTACTAGCTGTTGAAGGATCCTAGACCACCTTCCAAGATACAGAAATGGAAACTGCCAATCTCTTAAATTCTAGGACTAAAAACTGACATAGCATTACTTCTGCTATATTCTGTTTGTCAAAACAGGCATATTAACCAGTCAGATTCAAGCAATGGGATCCTCAATCCCATTGTCAATGGAAATAATTTGAAAAACAATGTATGGCCATCTTTATTTATCATAGTACCTCATTTAGTTTAGCTATCGCTGATTTTTGCAAAGACATATATAGGTACACAGTTTTCATTAATTTCAAAATTTTAGAGTCAGCCCAGCCATAAAAGCTAGAAGATTTCCTATGGTTTCTAAGGAGAATGGAAATATTTTTGAATTCAAGGATTTTAAAGTAAAAGTATATATGATAGAATTTAATAAATAATTAAAAGAAAACTATAAATTGTATTATTGAAGAATACTAACAAATTGGATGTTAAATATTCTTACCACAAAATTGATAATTATGTGACTTTAAGCATTTGCTAATTAGCTAGAGTTAATCATATATATTTCAAAACATTCTATAGATACTAAATACACATACATTTATTGGTCAATTTAAAAATAAATAAATAAAATTGATTTGAAAAAAGAAAAGAAAAAAAGCGAAACTATAGAAAAAGAACTCCATTATCTTGCTTTTCTAGAGAAAGTGACAAAAGATATTTGTAGTTTGCACAAGGGATAAAAAATATGTTGAAGGCCGGGCGTGGTGACTCAGGCCTGTAATCTCAGCACTTTGGGAGGCCGAGGTGGGCAGATCATGAGGTCAGGAGATTGACACCATCCTGGCTAACATGGTGAAACCTCATCTCTACTAAAAATGCAAAAAATTAGCCGGGCATGGTAGTGGACGCCTGTAGTCCCAGTTACTCAGGAGGCTGTGGCAGGAGAACGGCGTGAACCCGGGAAGCGGAGCTTGCAGTGAGCCGAGATTGTGCCACTGCACTCCAGCCTGGATGACAGAGCAAGACAGAGTCTCAAAAAAATAATAATAATAATATGTGTATATATATACACACACACACACACACACACACACATATGCAGAAAATATTTAAATACGTAAAGCTCATGAAATAATAAATTTTTTAAAATGATGTAAGTATAATGTTAGGAGTTACGGAGGAAGGGAATTAATGTTTAAGTGAGCTAAATCCTCATTCAGCATAGAAGAAATTTAGTACATAAAATCTGAATTGGATTACATAAAAATAGTGCTATAAGATATTGTTTTCAGAGATTTCGATGTAGCTATCTCAAAAAAACAAACGTTTAAAAGTAGCTCTCAGACTGGAGTAAGACTAAAGATAAGAGAGAAGTCTGGCAGAATGATATTTCTGTTAAAGTAAGGCCTTTGGTTCTACTAGTTTGTAGGCATTTTAGATTACATGTGTATGAATTCAAAATAAAAAGGAAGCTGGTCAAAATGAAGGTGTGGACTAACCCACATTTCTACCTCTCTAAGACCCATTCAGATGAGGCAGCGTAATATCAGGGGTACCAGCATCCTGAAATTCCCAGAGGAAAGGCCATAATATAAGCAGTGTTGTTGGTTCTAGTGAACAGGAGGAGGAACAGCTATCAAATGGCTGAATCTAGAGCAAATATAAAAATAGATTTTATCTATTCCATTATCCCAGGAAAAAAGTAACCTTTATATGGTGAAATAAGACACATTGCTGATACCTGGATTTTTTGTAAGGAAAACAAAGATGTACTTAAGTGTGTATTGCTGAATAAAATTAAAGAGTTCATAACTAGTAATCTTTAAGTGAACATAGTCATAATTATAATGGGGTTGTGACATGCATTTTAACGATTCCATATTGGGTATTAAGAAAAAACTTTAGTCAAGGGATGCCTAGAAAATAGGTTTTGTTGTCCCGTTATCAAAATTTTTCCCATCCTTTACTTCAATGCATCCAATCAAATATCTTATCAAATGGTCAAGTCCTTGGATGAAGATCGGCATTGTAAACACAGAGAAATTTCAGTCACTAAGGTTGAAATTGATTCAAGTTCCGATTTTAAGAACTTTTTTCAAGTGCATTCCATAGCTCTAGTTATTTCTGTTCCTATTTGTTATGCACAGATCTTTGCAAATTCTAGAACTCCAGGAGGTAGAACTCCCCCCCAGTTCTGCTAGCTACAGCTGCCAGTAAATACCAAGGAACTTATGAATCTAAATGCCTGCTGTTGTAGGAGGGCTTATATAAGATTTCTTGGCTCTTGGTGGAAAGAGAAGAGTCTCTAATTTGAGAAGACGAGAACTACTCTCCATCTTCCAATTTATCTAGCCATAATAGTCTTAGAAGTCATTTACACTATATTCTTTCTTGTACTTAGGTTATAGAACTTATTGTTTTGTTTTTTTTTTCTGCAGTTTTACAGTTTAAATGTTTCAAGCATGTTTGTAATCTAGCACCAACTTCTTCTAAAGACCCTGGAATATCTAAAGATCATATTCATTTTCAAATAAGAAAATGACTTTCCTAAAAACTTTTAAAATAAATCATGCAGAAAGAAATATGCTATATTATCATGTCTTATTTTTCTTTTAGGTTTGCAAGACCGGCTTTATCATTTTTTTAATGTCTGTTATTTATTCTGTCAGCCATTACTTCAGTACAAACATATATATGAGAATTGACTCATTGGAAAATAAATATTTGTTAGCAGTTAGTAGTGGCTAGTATATTAGTTCTAGATACAGTAATGATTTTTTAGAAGCTCATCTTTTGGGGAGAGATGGATACACAATAATAAATTTTACATTACGATGTAATGCATTGTCATAAATATACATTATAGTAGCTGTAAGTTTACAGAGAAGGAAATACCTAACTGTTAAACAGGTGTGGAGAACAGGGTATGATTGAGTTTTGTTTCAGAATATCTTTGAACGGAGTTATAACATTGATATACAAAGCTCTCCTATTTTCATAAAAACAAACAAGCCAAAAAGGAAACAAAATCATGAAATGACAGAATCCAATACTCTAATTCAAGAGATGCTGTCTTGGTTAGTGTATAAAATTGGGAAATCAGCTATAAAACCAATGTCTTTCAAGCTGAGACAAATCTGTCAAACCATATGCCATCAGTGTTTTACATAGAGTAGCTGTCTTATCAAATCTCATGAGAGAAGCCTCAGTCTATTCTCTCAAACATTTTTAAACTAAAAGGGATTACCTGATCTTTAAGCCCTGACATCAATGACCACAGCTTTGGTACTTGTTCAGGTATATTTTCAATCAAATTGTAAATATAGGGTGTGTAGAAAAGAGTTAACACAGAGATCTGACTGCTCTCCTTTGAAAGGTCCTCTTTACAAGGTTGGCCTTTGGTTGGCATATGAGAACTTAGATTTTGATAAGGTTCCCAATACTAATTTATAAGAGTGGTTCCCCAGAACTTTGGGAGGCCGAGGCGGGCAGATCACGAGGTCGGGAGATCGAGACCATCCTGGCTAACACAGCGAAGCCCCTTCTCTACTAAAAAAAATGCAAAAAAAATTAGCGGGGCGTGGTGGCGGGCACCTGTAGTCCCAGCTACTCATGAGGCTGAGGCAGGAGAATAGAGTGAACCCAGGAGGCGGAGCTTGCAGTGAGCCAAGATCGCACCACTGCACCACAACGTGGGCGACAGCGCAAGACTCTGTCTCAAAAAAAAAGAGTGATTCACTGTGTCTAAACTGTTTGAGCAAACAATATTGTTTATGTGGAACACCTGATTTTATTCTAGGAGATGGGATCTGTGTGCTTACCAGGCAAGACTATCTATGTGATCAGCCTCCCGTGAAAGCTCTGGCACTAAGTGCCTAATGAACTTTCCTACTTGGCAACATTTCACATCTGTGCTCACCACTTCTTACTGGGCTAAGTGTATCTGGTGTGACTCCCCTGGAAAAGATTCTTTGGAAGCTGGATTCTGGTTTCCCCTAGACTTCATCTATGAGACTTTTCCCTTTATTATTGTCCTTGGTATTCTTTTACTTCAATAAATCATAGCTGTGAGCATAACTATTGGCTATGTTCTCAAAGTTCTCCTAAGGAATCATCACACCCAAGGATGATCTTCAAGACCCCCAGGAAATAAGGTATACATTACGTTGACATAATTATATTCTTACACTCTCTCTAAAGTTTCACCCAAAGGAAACTCATAATATAGAAAAACTATATGCAACAGGGGAGAGCTCTTGCTTCACAGAAAACACAAAGGGGTTCAACTAGTTTCCCAAAAGTAGTTAGATTTCTACAAAATCAAATATTTAAATTGACAAGTTACATATAAATATATGTATTATACATATGTGTATGTGTGTGCTACAATCAAGCTACAAACTCATAAAGAAAAAAATACCATTCTGACTGTCTAACCTATAGTTAATAGAGTTTAAACACTTTAAGCTCAGAGAATACCGCTTTTTCTAGTCCCAGTCCTCACTAACACTAGAGAGTAAACTGTAACAGTCACTTAGCTATCTTCAAAAAAGTCATACATTCCAATGGCCACACTTGTAGCTCAAGTTTAAGATTTTGGAGTAACTTTTGGTATGACTTTTTTGCTGAAATTCCAGTTGTTTTGAGAATAAAAGTGCCCTGGACGTTATCTCTGTTTTCTGTTTTTCCATAAGGTTTGACTTGACTGACCCAGTTTACATGTGGGTGATCCTGTTCTCCCTCAAAGAACCATGTGTGTCCTTCTAAACTGTTCATTCTTTCACAGATGAAGAATATCCCAGTGAGATAAGGAATGAATTATCTTTTGGTGATATATCAGTCTAGGTCCAGTGAAGGAAAGAGAGCAACTAGAGGAATTAGACAAATAAAGCAGTTTAATATAAGGATCAGAGTTTATCCATATGTGGGAAGGACTGAGGAACAGTGGGAGCGATCGTCTGGAAGGAAGGAATGGGAAGATTGTAGAAGGAGCCATGAAAGACTTTTCAGCCTGAAGTACAGAACAGGGTGGAGAAAGCACCACAGTTTTGAAGTGGAAGCTTGTGGAGAGGTCTGCACTGCTCTAGCCATTATGACCTCCTAAAAGAGTGGCCCTGCTTCACTTTCTTTTTCCAAAACTGAATCTCTCTCTCATTTAAAAACTCTAATGATGACTCTCATAAGCAGAGAAATAACGGGACATTTAATTCCTAGCCTTAGAAAGAATGTCAGGGGTAACTGGTTGAAAATTAGGAAGCTCTGCAAGACTCTAAACATATAAAAGACTTCTAGAAACCGATGAATCTATATTTTTCAACAATGTTTCAGTACACTTGATGAGACTGTAACATTAATCTCTTTTCCAGTGATATCTGTGGTTTGTGCTATGTTAAAAAAAAAAAAGGCGGGAGAGAATCAGATTTTCAAAGGTTTATTAAAAAGCTTTTTTTAAAAAGATGAATTTTATTTGACCTGAATAAATGTATCTAAAAGAGGCAGCCCAATATCTGTTGTATATTACAAAGATAATGTTGTAATGAGTTACTTTGAAAATGAAATGGAAGTCTCATAAAATTATTGCTACTGTTCAAATTGAACTGTCACTTATTCATGATCAGCATAGAAAACTATTAATTGATATTATGCCTCTGTTTAAGTGATCTGACATTTAGATATCCTTGCCCACTGAAAAGCTTATTTTGCACGTAAATTTTTCTTCAGCCACTCTTAAGCTTATCAGTTTTTAAGCTAATTGATGAATTTTTCAGTGTATTATTAAATTGTGGTATCATATTTTTAAAGAAGTCATATTTTTAAGTTCTAATTAAAAAATTAGTTTTCTATGTATGATTTCTCTAGGTTCTGAAGCTACAAATCTCAATCCTCAAAATGTATGCTTTATTATATTTATCAATAGACATAATTTAGAAGGAAGTATTACTAGCCATGTTTGTGTTCTAAACAGTTTTCCAAATTTCTCTAACTGTATTAAATTTTTACAGTACAAAAGTGTTACAGACTGAACAAGATCAGTATGACAAACAAAACTATTTAAAGAAATGAGTAACTAATAATTGGGTCAATTTACCTACCTAGGGCAAGAATTACAATGACCTGGATTTGCAACATAATGAGTACAGCAAATGTAGGAATGCTTGAAATTGTGATGGTTGTGCCCAGCCAAGGTCAGAAACACTGTAAATAGGAGTTGATATCCTTATTGTAACAATCAATGTTCTGGCTCATAAGCTAAGATGTTTAAAGTAGAGAGACGATCAAAAGGATGAGTGCCTGTGAACTTTAAATACATTGTGAAACCTCGAGTCCTTCTCTTCATTTAGTTCCTGGATAAACACTTCTGAGCAACATGTATGTTTTTCTTCTTATATGTAATGTTCTGATTTTTATTAATATACTGATTGGATCTTCACTAGGTTTTACATTTTAAAACTTACATATTAAAGGAAGATAGTATTATCTCAAATACAGTACAATGCTATATTCGGTTCATATAATAATATTTCTATTTTTTTGTAGAGATGAGGTCTTGCTTTGTTGTCCAGTCTGATCTCTGACCCCTAGCTTCAACTGATATTTTTTGCCTCAGACTCCCAAAATGCTGGGATTACAGGTGTTTGCCACTATGCATGACCAATAATATTTCAATTACTTAATATTATAGTAAAACTAAGATTATTCCTATTTTTTATTCATTTATGATATGGCCATTTAGTCAATCTGAAAGATAATCATACAAAAACACAATTGTTTTATTAAATGCTATGTAAGCAGAGGAAGGCAGCATTACAGTGGATCGTCTAATGTAGACATATGGGAGAAGAGCACATTAGGTAGCATTTACTAGAAGAGATGATATTTACTCTGAGTCTTAAAAGGTGCACAACGTGATGAAGCATGGGCAAAGCAGAAAAGCAGATGATGCAAAGAATAGAGCATTCAGAATGTGGAGGGCTCAGACTTCTGTAAGTACATCAGCTTTGCTGGAACAATGGCAGAAATGGTGGCTGGAATCGCGCCTGATTCCTAAAGAAAGAGACAAATCATGAAAGGCCTTGGATTTTACTTTGAGAAGTTTAGGTTTCTTTTTTAAATGATAAAAAGCCACCTAAGAATCTTAGATAAAAGAATATAAGTATTAACTATTTACATTAAAAATAATTAATTTTTCTGAGAACACATTTAAAATTAGGCCAAAAAAAAATGTTGAAAGACTGTCAGAGTAATCCAGTAGAAAAATATTACTATGAACCTAACATCAAAAGAGAAAAACTAATACATATTTAGTACATAAAATACACAGGGTTTGATCAGGTTGGGAATGAGAGAGAGACAAAAGATGAATCTTAAATTATCCTCAAGTTTCTTGTGTGTTTGACTGGATAGATCATGGTATTATTATAAAGACCTGGACTAGAAATAGATTTGGTGAGAAGAGGAGGAGGTTTTGTGTGGTAAATTTGGGATGTCTATGTGGAGGTAGTCAATAGATGGTTTTATAAATAGGCCTGGAGCTCAAGTAAGTTTTCAAGGAAAGTGTTGACTTGAGAATCATCAATATAGTGGTAATGGTTCTACATAATCAGGCTTTGAGTAATGTATTTCCTAACTCTCTGAATAGACAGCAATATTTTTTAAACCTGTCCCCAAACTAGTAAAATTTATAGTCCTCCACTTACATCAACTTATAGCCAAGCATATTCCCCACATCTACATATAGAGCCTTACATCTCCCCCACACATCAAAATTCACGCCACACAGTATAATTTTCCAGAGTTATTTAAAACTCAAAAACCAATGGCACATTTTGCCCTTAAAATTTTCTTTATAGGAAAAATTGGTCAGAATGTTTAACAACTCAATTTTACAAATGACTAAACTTTCCAAAAGCCGAGATGATTTCAATTAAAAGGTGTCATAGGTCTTGAGACTGTAATGACAGATTTGAGTCCCACAAAGAGCAACTCATTTAACAGACTAATAAGACACTTTCAATTCCCTCATATAAAATGAGGTGCTAGGAATAGTTCAACTCTAGGATTCACTCCCAACACTAAATTCCAAAATTAAATTAGAGCATTATGTAAACAATTCATTTCTATTGTATGTGTAGTATAGTTTATGCAAATTATAATAATATGTGCACATTTTTTCCTGCATTAGATTTATCGACATAACATAACTATCTGCAGAAATCAACTTACTAAGGTATATTTTTTAAAAAACATTTAACGGGACACGGTGACTCACACCTGTAATCCCAGTACTTTGGGAGGTCAAGGCGGGCAGATGACCTGAGGTCAGGAGTTTGAGACCAGACTGGCCAGTATGGCAAAGCCCTGTCTCTACAAAAATACAAAAAAGTAGCCAGGTGCGGTGGTGGGCACCTGTAATCCTAGCTACTCAGGAGGCTGAGGCAAGAGAATCACTTGAGCCCAGGAGGCGGATGTTGCAGTGAGCCGAGATCGCACCATTGCACTCCTGCCTGGGCAACAAGAATGAAACTCTGCCTCAAAAAAAACAAAAACAAAAACAAAATATACAAAAAAACAAAACAAACAAAAAAAAACCTTAAAACTATTATTGAATTAGTCAATTTAGACTATCAAGCAACACATTATGGATATGAATACCCCTTATTTCTATCAATTATACTTTCAATAATGTCTAAGAAAGTAGTTTTAGTCTAACACAATGGAAACTGTATATGTGCATCATAAAAAGAAATGTGTTACAAATGAAATGACAGTATGTTTACAAGTTTAATTACAAATTCCCTCTTTTGAAGTTATCAATGATTTATTTCCTAAATGGCATACACATTCAAAATTATTTGGGCCTTAAAACTAATGCTTAATTTAGTTCAATGAGCATTGTAACCGTTTAATATGTATATATTTTTCCATTCAAAATAGCTTGTATTCATTGAATTCACATATGGTTTTCTTTACGATCATCACAGTTAAAAACAATAACATTCTCAAAAACAGCACTCTCTCTAACTTATTCACACATATTAACAACCATGCACAGACATGCACAACTCGTACATGCATAAACACTCCCATTCATGTGAGCTCCTTCCCGTACGTGCATGTGCGCAGGCGCGCACACACACACACACACAAACACACACACACACTTGGGATTTTCTTTCTCCTGCTATTGCACTCAATGGTACACATTCAAAATGTATGGCAGATTGAGTAGTCCAGCCTCAATAATAAACAAAATTATTGTATAGAAAGAGCAACTGTCCTCAATCCTTGAATCTTTTCTTATGCTGGCAAAACAGTCTCGACAACTTCAAATAAATAAATGAATGACATTTTTAACTATCCATGACTTTTTGACTAAGATCAAATGTGCCAAAAGTAATTTTTGCTTAATTTTTGCAGAGTTCTGTTTTAACTCTGCAATATATACTGTGGACTCCAAAATCTCTAAAATAGTTCCTCAACCATCAGCAAAAACCTCACCCTTATCAAATACTCTTAATTTAGATGGGGATGCCTTGGAAGCCACAAACTTTCCATAGGTTAAAACCTACTCATTCTTTCTGAAGGTTTTTTGCTGCTGTTGTTCCTCCTAGTGAAGTTTACTCTCTTTGCTGAGGCAAACATAGAAAAATTAAGAAACAGAGTCTAAACTGATATCTGACACCTATCATGCACAATGATAAACTACTGTATAAAAAAACCCTGTTGTTTTTCAGTAATTCAGCACTTAAAATTGTTGTTTGTAGATTTTATTTTAATTTACCAACTCAGAAAACTGAAGTACCATGTTTTCTTCTGTTCAATGTCACTTAGCTGTTAAGTGACATTGTTGTAACGTGGAAACAATCTACTGTTCCTAAATTTAGAGATGTTTCTAGTATCACACAGATAAGAAAATATGCAGTAAGTATATTTTTTCAGTGTTATTTTAAAAATCCATATAATCCACATAATTTGATCACTGTTTAAATAGAGAAACCTAAAACCGCTCGCTGGTGGATTAAAGATATTCTGATATACCTAGCCTTCCCAGCTCAAGAGAATCACTGGGCATCAGTAACCTTGGGAAGATAATAACAGCATTAATTTCAATGTGAGGGGCAAGTCAATTCAATTCATCACTTACTTTTTGGACAATACACACTTATTGACACACTGAATTTGCACATATTTATGGGGTATCATTTTATATATATAATTATATATAATATCTGCACATATTGCGTAATGTATAAATGTATAATATAATGCATATGATGTATATAAATATAAATGTATATTAATATGTATTATAATGAACTATACATATATAAAATTATATGGTATGATATAATGATCAATAGATGGTATAACGATCTCAGCAAGGTATTTGGCATATCCATCACCTCATGTATTTATCCTTTCTTTGTTGTGAGAACATTTTAAATCCTGTCATCTAGCAGTTTTGTGTTATACAGCATTTTACTGTTATCGATGGTCACCCTACCATGCCACAGAACACCATAACTTATTCCTCCTATCTAACTGTAAATTCATGCCAAATGATCAATCTCTCCTCATCCTTGCCCCATCTTGCTCCTCCCCAGTCCTAGTAAAAGCAATCAGACAAAACAAATAAATAACAGGCATCTAATTGAAACAGAGAAAGTCAAATTGTCCCTCTATTCAGATGACATAATCTTATACAGAAAAATCCTAAAGACCACCAGAAAACTGTTAGAGCTAATAAACAAATTAACTTTTGGCTTTTGACTTGAGGCTTGTGTTGATAATGAATGTGTCTCCTTGGCCTCTGGCATCTTTACAGACACAATATTTGTCTCCTGTGAGCCAACACCCAGATTTCTCATTGTGCCTGTAAAATAAAAGAAAATTTCAGGACCCTCTCAATTTATTATGTCAATGGAGAAGTTAAGTACTGGAGACTAAGTCATGTGGCATGTTTGGCATTTCTGGTTCTTAAATTATAAATTAACATTCTTCCTTATCATTCTTGTTATTTAAATAACTTAGGATAGTTAGATCTTCTTGTTGAATTGAACCCTTTACCATTATGTAATGCCCTTCTTTTTCTTTTTTGATCCTTATTGGTTTGAAGTCTATTTTGCCTGAAATTAGGATTGCAACCCCTGCTTTTTTTGTTTTCTATTTGCATTCATATACATGAACAACAGCCAAGCCAAGAGCCAAATTAGGAAGGCAATCACAATCACAATTGCCACAAAAAATATAAAATAGCTAGAAATACAGCTAATCAGGGAAGTGAAAGATCTCTACAATGAGAATTATAAAACACTGCTCAGAAAACTCAAAGAAGACACAAAAAAATGGAGAAACTTTCCATGCTCATGGATAGGAAGAATCAATATCATTAAAATGGCCATACTGCCCAACACAATTTACAAATTCAATGCTATTCTTATCAATGTACTGATGACATTCTTCACAGAACTAGAAAAGCCTATTTTAAAATTTATAAGGAAACAAAAATGAGACTGAACAGCCAAGACAATCCTAAGCAAAAAGAACAAAGCTGGAGGTGTCTGTTAACTGACTTCAAACTATACTACAGGGCTACAGTAGCCAAAACAGCATGATACCGGTAACAAAAACAGACATATAGACCAATGGAACAGAATGCAGAGTGTAGAAATAAGATCACACACCTACAACTATCTGATCTTTGACAAAACTGACTAAAACAAGCAATGGGTAAAAGACCCCGCATTCAGTAAATGGTGCTGGGATAACTGGCCAGCCATATGAAGAAGATTGAAACTGGACCCCTTCCTTACATTATATACCAAAATTAACTTTTGAAGAAGATGACAAACTTAAACCAAAATTAATATGGACATTTAAAAGACTTAGTAGAGATAAAACAATGTAGAAAATGATATAAAAATACATGTTATTAGTGTGATGATTCACAAAAACACCAATGGGATAGATGGTGCCATGTTTAAGCATAAGTATAGGTAATTCAGTAAGAAAAGGACAGCCTTTTTACCAAATGGTGCTGGAACAACTTGATATTCCCACAGAGGTTGAGACAGGCATTGATTTATAACTCAAATTCTACCATACTTATAAATTAGCTCAATGTGTAACTTATACCTAAGCATAAGTCTAGAATTATAGAGTGGAGCACCAAGACTCCCATCTGTACTTCCAGAGTTTTGGAAGGCCAAGGAAGGAGAGTCACTTGAGCCCAGAAGTTTAAGATTACCCTGGGCAACTTGCAAGACCCTGTCTCTACAACAAAACATAAAATAAAAGTAAATTAGGATGTAGTTTGCTGACCCCTGCTCTAAAGATACCTTTACACAAATGAGAAGACAAGCCTCGCACTGAAAGAAAATATTACCCATATGTTTTTGACTAAATATTGATATTCAGAATATATAAATACCTCCTACAACTCAATAATAAAAAGACAAATAACCTACTAAAAATAGGAGAAATGACATCGACGCTAGCCACAAAAAAGTAAGTAAATGTCAACTATGCCCATGAAAAGTTGACTGACTTAATAGTCATAAAGAAAGTGGATATTAAATTACTTTGAGTTAAAATGTCACACCAACCAAAATGGCTAAAATAAAAAGGGCTTACTACACCACATATGGATGAGGTTGTAGAGCAGTGAGAGCTCTCGTGCACTGTGGTTGAGAGTAGAAAATGATACCATTTGGGAAACAGCTTGGCAATAGAATACCTAGATTTACACAAAATGGTCAATATAGTTCCAACATTGAACATATCCTTTAGCAGGTAAATGGGTGCATAAATTGTGGTATAGTAGTATAATTGTAAACTACTCAGCAATATAAACAATGAACTATGAACTTTCACAAGGAGTACACTTGGGTACTGTTGGTGGGAATGTAAATTAGTACAAACACTATGAAGAACAGTATGGATGTTCTTCAAAAAACTAAAAATAGAACTACGATATGATCCAGAAATTCCACTGTTAGATACATATCCAAATGCATTAAAATTAGTATGTAAAAGAGATAGCTGCATTCCCATATTTATTGCAGCATTATGCACAATAGCCCAAATATAGAATCAATCCAAGTTTTATTGATGGAGGAATATAAAGAAAATGTAATATATAAACAATGGTATATTTTTCAGCCACATAAAAGAATGAAATCCGATTATTTGCAACAACATGGATGGAACTGAAGGACATTATGTTAAGTAAAATAAACCAATCACAGAAAGACAAATATTGTCTGTACTCATACATATGTGGGAGCCAAAAAGCATTGATTGTATGGAGATGTAGAGTAGAATGATGGTTACCAGGGACAGGGAAGGGAATGTGGCAAGGGTTGGCTAATGGGTACAAAACATAGTTAGATAGAAAGAATAAGATCAAGTATTTGGTATCACAATATGGCTACTACAGTTCACAATAATTTATTGTGTATTTTAAAATAGCTGGACGAGTAGAATTAGGATGTTCCTAAAACAAAGAAATGGTAAGTACATGAGGTAATGAATAACCCAGTTACCCTGATTTGGTCACCACACATTGTATGCTCATATAAAAATATCATATGTACTCCATGAATATGTACAATTGTTATGTACCATGAAAATTATAAATTGAAATTAAAGCAAAATAAAAATAGTTTCAATAACATGAATCTTAAAATAGTAGGCTGAGCTACAGGGTCAGGATAGAAAAGAGAACACATGTTTTCATCCTTTAATATTATGTTCTAAAACAGTCAAATCTAAGCGACTATGTTTATAAAAATCAAACCATGTTTGACTTTGGAGTTTATTTACTGGAAATGGGCATTCGAAGATTTAAAGAAGCGTACAAATACTCTAGTCAAAACATACAACTGTACATGGAATGTTTTTGCATATGTTATATGTAAATTATGCCTTAGGTTGTTAAGAGAGTGACTTTTAAGGGTAACATAGCAAATAACTTTTCTTATGTGGTAAGCTGAATGCCATAGTTATTAAGAAACTAGGGATGATTCTGAATTTCTCTGAATCAAGCAATATTGTCAAATTCTGAGAAATGATATAAAGGAAGCATAGGATTGTCTTTTGTTAAAACTCTAAAGTAATTAACTTTAAAGTAATTAAAATATTTTAATTTGAAGTAATTAATCTTTCTGTTTCACTGTCCTCCTTCTATTTGGCCCCATCACATATTTTTCTGTCTAGTGTTTTACCTTTTGTCTTTCTCTACTCATACCAAAATCTGTTCCCAGGAAATAATCTGAAACATTATTTTACCCTACTTTCAGATTAGTATATATGCTCTCTCAGAAATATGCAGTCTTCATCCCTCCTTCATTTGGTAAGGAAAACAGACTCCTTTTAAAGTATGATTGCAGGCCATTAAAAATCTACTGGACTGAGTTATATTTTGAGGAATAGGAAATGATAGCTTCCCACATGGTTGATTATAAGTAAGAGGATACTAGGGCATCTCTTTTTCCTGGGTATTAGGAAACTATTCAGGACTTTAGATATCATTTGTGGAGACATAAATTAGTGGAGCATTATAGAATGAATTTTCACAATCTTGAGGACAAAGTCAGAAATTTGTCACACATAACACAACTTCATAGAGAAGTGCATGCATTTGAAATAAGTTATGAATTCCGTTCTCTATTCTATATTTCTACCAATACACTTATTATCAGCACAATGAAATAGATTATTATTCTCCCTGGTATAATATATTTTATGTATCTTTAAAAGCTGGTGATAATTTTTGTGACAAATGAAACGTAATATTGTGTCTTAAGCTCTTTTAAGAATCTACTTTCTTTAATATCACAATTCTGTCTTTTGGTTTTTAGTTTTGCTTCTAAACAGTCCTGAATTCAGTTTAAAACCTCTTTATTTAAAAATACTTATTGGTTGTATAACAGAATAGTAATGCTGTAAACTACCATAAAATGATTCTGTTCAATCCATTCTTTAATAATTGGTTACTTAGTTATATTAATGTCCTCATAATAAAAGTATTTAGGCATATAATTTATGCTGGATATTATTTAGTTCAAGCGTTTGCTTGTTTTTTTGTTTTTTGTTTTTTTGTTTTGTTTTGTTTTGGTAAATTGACAATTTTTGTCTCCCCATGAGTCTATTCCCTTTGTGCAACTAATAGATGTATCTGTATTGGCTGTCTTCACCAACTGAAACTTGGACTCAGGAGAACAATATCTTATGTATCACTCTTAAAGTTTAGTTCATTTCCATTGAGAATTGTACCTTGTAATTCTAGAAAAAGCAGGTAGAGTATAGCTAACACTTTTCTTTTGTTCAGGAGAGAAGAAAATGTGCCTGGGTGATGCATTCTTTATTATGGTAACTATTAATAGACATCTGGAAACAGTTTAGTTTTCTAAATGTTTAGAACAACTACTCTTACTGAAAATGTTGTCTACGGCGTATTTATAAAATATAATTTTGGCTATAATTAGATACCACAGAGTGTATTCTTAAAAAACCATGAAAATGGTGGGTTTTTTTAAATTGGTTTACTTATAACTCAAAGGACTAACACTTCCTTAGTAGTCTTAGGAGTTGAAACTTGAAGAAACCATTATTAACAATTCCTTTAATTTTATTTTAAAGGGATTAAAAGAAAATTAATTTAAGTTTCAGGATAACCTCTTGTATTGTATTGTTTAGATTTTCTTCATATTAATTTCAATCTGTAGGATGAAACATACAGATTTAAATATATATATATGTGTCTGTGTGTGTGTGTGTATATATATATATCTTCTGCAATACCTGTATCTTGCAGAAAAAGGGCTATTTGCACAATCTTCTTGCCAGAAGATATATGATCTTACTGCTAGTGCCTGAAATTATGTTGACTATCAGACTGCATTAAACCACTGAAGTGACATTTATCTTTGGCAATAATCATCCAATAGAAGAAGAAAAAAACAAAATGTACAGTTTTATTTTTGTATTATTTATTTATTTATATAGTTTTTGAGACAGAGTCTTGTTCTGTCACCCATGCTGGAGTGCAGTGGCCTGATCTCAGCTCACTGCAACCTCTGCTTCCTGAGTTAAAGCGATTCCCATGTCTCAGTCTCCCAAGTAGCTGGGATTACAAGCGTGTATCACCATGACCAGCTAATTTTTGCATTTTTAGTAGAAACGAGGCTTCGCTGTGTTGGCCAGGATGATTTCTAACTCTTGACCTGAAATGATCTGTCTGCCTCAGCATCCCAAAGTCCTAGGATTACAGGCATTAGCCACCCACCCAGACAGATTTTTTAACTTTTGCTAACAGAGAAAGTAGTTGATACAACCTAGTGTCTAACTTGTTAGTGGAAAACAGAATATAAGTTTAAAAGATTTAGAATTTTAAAAAGTATCTTGTTACAATCTAAAATAAAACATTGGATTCAGATTCCTTGAGCTAAAGTAACATGATCAGAAAGAATTATTTGTAACCAAATGTATCAATCTTCACATTCTAGAAGTGCAAAAAACCTAAGAACTCATTAATTCCGCTTTTCAGTGTTTTAGACAAAATATCATTATTTTGGGCTATACATGTGCAGTTTTGTCATTTTGAATATTATTTTAACTAATTATTATCTCCAAGTTGATTTCATACAACTGCTCAGTAAGTCATCTAGAAAATAAAATTTTAAGGCATGCTGCTCTGAAGTAAATATAATAAAAGAAATGATTCATCATGCAAATTAATTATAAATAAAAGGATTAGTTGTTCTGTTGGTGTGCGCATATTGTAACATTATTCAATATAGAAAACTATCCAACATCTGTCTTTCTCCTCATTCCTTTTTTCAGAGGTCTTAATGCAAAACAGAATAGGTATTTCTTGCTGTTACACTCCTATAAATCCACATGCATTGTAATTTTTGTTTGGTCACGGGCCTGTCAATAGGGAAAAAATGTAAAGAGTGTTCAGTGTTGTGGGGGATGTGTGTGTGTGTGTGTGTAAATTAGCATATCTGCAAAGTGGATTTTTTAAATTTTATTTTAGGTTTGGGGGTAAATATGAAGGTTTGTTGCTTAGGTAAACTCATGTCATGGTGGAATTGTTGTACAGATTATTTCACTAGCCCAAGTATTAAGCCTAGTACCCAATAGCCATCTTTTCTTCTCCTCCTCCTCCTCCTATCCTTCACCCTCAATTAGATCCCAGTGTCTGTTGTTCCCTTGTGTTCATGAGTTCTGATCATTTAGCTCCCACTTGTAAGTAAAACTATGCAGCGTTTGGTTTTCTGTTCCTGTGTTAGTTTTCTAAGCATAGCCTCCAGCTCCATCCATGTTCCAGCAAAACACATGATCTTATTTTTAATGGCTGCATAGTATTCCATCATGCATATGTACCACATTTTCTTTATCCAATATGTCGTTGATGGACATTTAAGTTGATTCCATTTCTTTCCTATTGTGAATAGTGCTGCAACCAACATTTGTGTGCATGTATCTTTATGATAGAATAATTTACATTTCTCTGGGTTTATACCCAGTGATGGGATTGTGGGGTCAAATGATAGTTCAGTTTTTAGCTCTTTGAAGAAATGCCTTACTGCATTCCACAATGGCTGAACTAATTTTACTGTCACCAACAGTGTTTAAGTGTTCCATTTTCTCCATAACCTCACAGGATCTATTATTTTTTGACTTTTTAATAATAATCATTCTGACTCGTGTGAGATACTATCTTAACTGTGGCTTTTGTGTGCATTTCTGTAATGATCAGTGACATTGAGCTTTTTCTTATATGCTTCTTGGCCATATATATGTCTTCTTTTGAAAAGTGTCTGTTATATCTTTTTCCCACTTTTAGTGGGGTTGTTTGTGGTTTTCTTATAAATTTACTTAAGTTCCTTACAGATGCTGGTTATTAGACCTTTTCACATGTATAGATTGCAAATATTTTCTTCCATTCTATAGGTTGTCTGTTTACTCTGTTGATAGTTTCTTTTGCTGTGCAGAAGCTCTTAAGCTTAATTAGATCCGACTTGTCAATTTTTGCTTTTGTTGAGATTGCTTTTGTTGTCTTCGTCATGAAATTTTTGTCAGTTTCTATGTCCAGAATGGCGTTGCCTAGGTTGTTTTTCAGAGTTTTTAATAGTTTTGGGTTTTACATTTAAGTCTTTAATTCATTTTGAGTTGATATTTGTATATAGTGTAACAAATGGGTCCAGTTCTAATCTTCTGCATATGGCTATCCAGTTATCCTGCAGCATTTATTGAATAGGGAGTCTTTTACCCATTGCTTGTCTTAGTCAGCTTTGTCAAAGATCAGAAGGTTGTAGGTGTGTGGCCTTATTTCTGTGCTCTCTACTCGGTTTTATTGGTCTACGTGTCTGTTTTTGTGTGAGTGCCATGCTGTTTTTGTTACTGTAGCATGGTAGTATACTTTGAAGTCAGGTAGCGTGATGCCTCCAGCTTTGTACTTTTTGCTTAGAATTGCCTTGGCTATTCAGTCTCTTTTTTGGTTTCAAATTAAATTTAAAATAGGGTTTTCTAGTTCTGAGAAGAATGTCATTGGTAGTTTGATAGGAATAGCATTCAATCTGTAAATTGCTTTGGGAAATGTGGCCATTTTAATAATATTGATTCTTCTTATCCCTAAGCATGGGGCGTTTTTCCATTTGTTTGTATCTTTGATTTCTTTGAGCTGTGTTTTACAATTCTCATTGTAGAGATTTTTCACCTTCCTGGTTAGCTGTATATCTAGCTTATTTTATATATTTTTGGGGGGCAATTGTGAATGGGATTGCCTTCCTAATTTGGCTCTCAGCTTGGCTGTTGTTGGTGTATAGTAGTCCTAGTGATTTTTGTGCATTTATTTTGTATCCTTAAACTTTGCTGAAGTTGTTTATCAGCTGAAGGAGCTTTTCCACAGACTATAAGGTTTTCTAGATATAAAATTATACCATCTGCAAACAAAGATAATTTGAATTCATCTCTTTCTATTAGGATGCCTTTTATTTCTTTCTCTTGCCTTATTGCTCAGGCTAGAACTTCCAATACTAAGTTGAAAAGGAATTGTGGGAGACTGCATCCTTGTCTTGTGCCAGTTTTTAAAAGGAATGTTTCCAGCTTTTCCCCATTCAGCATGATATTAGCTGAGTGTGTGTCATAGATTGCTTTATTATTTTGAGGTATGTTTTTCAATACCTATTTTTTTGAGAGTATTTAAAATGAAATGCTATTGAATTTCATCAAAAGACTTTTCTACGTTTATTGAGATAATCATGTGGGCTTGCCTTCTGCTTATATAATGAAATCACATTTATTCTTTTGCATATGTTGAACCAACCCTGCATCCTGGGGATGAAGCCTACTTGATCGTGGTGGATTAGTTTTGGACGTGCTGCTGGATTTGGCTCATCAGTATTTTGTTGAGAATTTTTGCATCTATGTTCATCAAGGGTATTAACCTCGTTTTATTTTTTGTTCAGTCTCTGCCAGGTTTTGATATGAGTATGATGCTCGCCTCATGGAATGAGTTGGGGAGAGGACCCTGTGGCTCAGTTTGTTGGAGTAGTTTCAGTAGTAATAGTATCAGCTATTTTTTTTTTTTTTTTTTGTACATCTGATAGAATTTGGCTGTGAATCCACCAGAAGCTGGGTGTTTTGGGTTGGTAGGCTATTTATTACTGATTCAATTTCAGAGCTTATTATGGGTCTTTTTAGGGAATCAATTTCTTCTTGGTTCAGTCTTGGGAGGGTGTATGTGTCCAGGGATTTAATCTATCTCTTCTAGGTTTTCTAGTTTGTGTGCACAGAGGTATTCATCGTATTTTATGATGGTTTTTACTTCTGTAAGATAAGTGATAACATTCCCTTCATCATTTCTAATTGTGTTTATTTGGATCTTTTTTCTTTTCTTTGTTAGTCTAGCTAGTTGTCTATCTATCTTAATAGTTTTTTTTTTTTTCCCCAAAAAAAGCAACTCCTTGATTTGTTGATCTTTTGAATGTGTTTTTGTGTCTTGATTTCTTTCAGTTCAGTTCTGAGTTTAATTATTTTGTTATCTGCTAGCTTTGTGGTTGATTTCTTCTTCTCTAATACTTACAGATGTTTCTAAATTTTTGATGTGGTCATTTAGTGCTATACATTTCCTTATTAACACTGCCTTATCTGTATCCCAGAGACTCTGGTATATTGTATCTTTGTTCTCATTAGTTTAAAATAACTTCTTGATTTCTGCCTTACTTTTATTATTTACCCCAAAGTCATTCATGAGCATGTTGTTTAATTTCCATGTAATTGCATGGTTCTGAGTAGTTTTCTTACTCCTGACTTCTCTTTTTATTTTGCTGTTGTCCAAGAGTATGTTTGGTATAATTTTGGTTCTTTTGCATTTACTGAGGATTGTTCTATGTCCAATTATGTGGTTGATTTTAGAGTATGTGTCATGTGGCAATGAGTATATTCTGTTGTTTTGGGATGGAGATCTCCACAGAGGTCTATCAGATTCATTTGTTTCAATGTTGAATTCAGGTCCTGAATATCTTCTTTAATTCTCTGTCTTGATGACCTGCCTAATACTGTCAGTAGAGAGTTGAAGTCTCTTACTATTATTGTCGGGGAGTCTATGTCTCTTTGTGGGGCTCTAAAAGCTTGCTCTATGAATCTGGGTTTTCCTGTGTTGAGTGTCTATATATTTAGGGTAGTTAGGTCTTTTAGTTGTACTGAATCTTTTCCATTACACAATGCCCTTCTTTGTCTTTTTTTACGTGTGCTGGTTTGAAGTCTTCCTTTGTCTGAAAATACTTTTATTACTTTTTTCAATTTTCTTGGTAGATTTTCCTGCTACCCTTTATTTTGAGCCTATGGGTATCATTACGCGTGAGATGGTCTCTTGAAGATGGCATACCATTAGGCCTTGCGTTGTTATCCAGCTTGTCCCTCTGTGCCTTTTAAGTGGGGGCATTTAGTTTGTCTTTATTAAAGATTAGTGCTGATATGTGTGTATTTAATCCTGTCATGTTGTTGTTAGCTGGTTATTATGTTGGCTTGTTTATGTGGTTGCTTTATAGTGTCACTGGTCTGTGTGTTTAAGTGTCTTTTTGTGTTAGCTGGTAGCATTCTGTCATCTGTATATTTAGCACTCCCTCGTGTAAGGCAGGTCTGGTGGCAACAAACTGCCTCAACATTTGCATATCCAAAAAAGATCTTATTTCTCCTTTGCTTATGAAGCTTAGTTTGGCTGGATATGAAATTTGTTATTAAAGATATTTTTCTTTAAGAATGTTGAATATAGGTCCCGAATCTCTTCAAGCATGTAGGGTTTCACCTGATAGGTCTGCTGTTAGCTTGATGGGGTTCCCTTTGTAGGTGACCTGCCTTTTTTTTGCTAGCTGCTTTTAAGATTCTTTCTTTCAGCTGGGCGCAGTGGCTCACCCCTGTAATACCAGCACTTTGGGAGGCCGAAGCCGGTGGATCACAAGATCGGGAAATTGAGACCATCCTGGCTAGCATAGTGAAACCCTGTCTCTACTGAAAATACAAAAAAAAAAAAAAAAAGAAAGAAAGAAAGAAAATTAGCCGGGCGTGGTGGCTGGTGCCTGTAGTCCCAGCTACTGGGGAGGCTGAGGCAGGAGAATGGTGTGAACCGAGGAGGCGGAGCTTGCAGTGAGCCGCTATCAGGCCACTGCACTCCAGCCTGGGGGACAGAGCGAGACTCTGTCTCAAGAAAAAAATACTTTCTTTCATTTGACATTGAAAAAATCTAATGACTGTATGTCTTGGGGATGATCTTGTGTAGAATCTTGTGGGAGTTCTCTGTATTTTGTGAATTTGACTCTTGGCCTCTCTAGCAAGGTTAAGGAAGTTTTCAGGGATGAGATCCTGAAATATGCTTCCCAAGTTGTTTTTTTTTTTTTCTCCTCCTCCGTTTCAAGAAGGCTAATGATTTATAGATTTGGCCTCTTTACATAATCCCATATTTCTTGGAGTTTTTTTTTTTTTATTCTTTTTGTGTTATTTTTGTGTGACTGTCTTATTTCAGAGAGCCAGTCTTCAAGATCTGAGATTCTTCCTTTAGTTTGACTTATTCTACTAATACTTGTGATTGCATTGTGAACTTTTTTATTGTGTAATTCAGCTATGTCAAATTTGTTTTTGGTTCTTTGTTATTACAGCTATTGTCTCCTTCAGCTTCTGTATTGTTTTATTGTGACTTTTAGTTTCCCTGGTTTGGGTTTTACCGTCCTCCTGAATCTTCATAATCTTCATACCTATTCATAGTCTGAATTCTATGCCTGTCATTTCTGCCAGCTGTTGGTTGGCAGAAAGCCTGGTTATGAAGTCTTATGAATCCACTCAGACCACTTGAGTGACTGGAGTTCTTGCATGTAGTGCCAACACTTAGGATTATTTAGAAGACATCTGCTTTAAGAACCTAAAACATCTTTTCCTAGCAGTGAAGAACCAAAGAAAAATTGTAAAATAATCCAGTTTTGTCTTGAGAGCATTATCCTTGCAACTATGTGATTTTATTGATTTTTTTTTATTTGTCTCTTAGTAAGTTTGAGCTGCTACAACAAAATATGATAAATTGGGCATTTTATAAACATCCGAAATTTATTTCTCACAATTCTGAAGATTCAGAAGTTCAAGATCAAGGCACTCATCGATTTAGTGTCTGGTGCGGGCCTGCTTTCTGGTTCATAGGTGGTGCTTGCTTTCTGTGTCCTCACGTTTTGGAAGGGAAAAGCGATTTCTTTGGTGTCTTTTTATAATGATATTAATGACCTAATTACCTCCCAAAGACCCCATCTCCTAACACCATCCCTTTGGGGGTTGGTATTTCAACATGTGAATTTTGAGAGTACACAAACATTCAGAACATAGCAGTCTCTTGTCAAGACTTTGTTGATGAAGGAAGCAGTATTTTACTTTACACTCTTTACATATAAACAAACACTCCTTAGATTTAGAGAAATTGACCCTTGAATCCTTTCAGATAGTATAAGTAGACCCCTAACAGTAATGGTTACTTTTTGTTTTTCCATTTTTAACTAAAGATCCCAAATCTCAGGTAGATAATCTAGTCTGCCTTTCTTGCTTTTCTTTCTTTCTTTTTCTTTCTTTCATTGCTTGGTTTTCTTTCTTTTCCTTCCTTTCTTTCTTTCTTTCTCTTTCTTTCTTTCTTTCTTTCTTTCTTTCTTTCTTTCTTTCTTTCTTTCTTTCTTTCTCTCTCTCTCTCTCTTTCTTTCTTTCCTTCCTTCCTTCCTTCCTTCTTTTTTTTTTTTTTTTTTTCAGACAGGTTCTTGCTCTGTTGCCCAAGTTGGAGTGCAGTGTTACAATCACAGCTCGCTGCAACCTCTTCCTCCTGGATTCAAGTGATTCTCCCATATCAGTCTCCCAAGTAGCAAGGACTACAGGCACAGGCCACCATGCCTGGCTAATTTTTGTATTTTTTGTAGAGATGAGGTTTCACTATGTTGCCCAGGCTGATCTAGAACTCCTGAGTTCAAGCAATCTCCCTGTCTCAGCTTCCCAAATTGCTGGGATTACAGATATCAGCCACCGTGTCTGGCCTATTTGTTTACTATTGTTAAAAAAATGAAATCTCACTGTGTTTTCCAGACTACAGTGCAGTGGCTATTCACAGATGCAATCATAGTGCACTGCAGCCTCAAACTCTTGGCCTCAAACAATCTTCCTCAGCCTCCCAAGTAGCTGGGACTATAGGCACGCATCACTGCCTCCAGCTTATTTACTGAATCTGTGTTTATCATAATATTATTTCTGCTTTGTTATATGATAAAAGTATTAACAATATCATATTTTTCTATATTCCAATGAATGTTACATATTTATAATCTTATTTTATTCTCTCATTAATGGTGGACGATAGATTGCTTAGTTTTTATATCACCATTTGAGACAAAATGAAATTATAGATATTTCTTTCAAGTCAAACTTATATCCATATTGGGGGGACAGTCTCTTACACATTATTATGGATGAGGAGAATGTCTAAGTGCTGTCATGGATGAAGTGCCTTGGTGTACTGGTGCAAATAAAAACTGTATTGCTATTTCATTACACACTCACTTAGGGGTGGCTCTGAAAAGTGGGGCTGAAGCGAAATCCACCCACTATGCTGAGCTTTAGATGTTGTACCTAGCCATTATGTTTTGCTAAATAGAAGCACCTCACGCTAAGTATATACATGAAATAGCAGGGAATGATAAATGGCTTGGATAGCTGCATATTATCTTGGAAGGGGAATGACAAGATGGTGAAGGATAAAGAGGTGTGAAGAAGAGTTATTCAGTTGTTCATACATGAGTGGGCACAAAGTAGATGACCTTTGATTCACATGTTAACACACCAATAACTATTTAACATGGCAGAAGAATTAAAGAGCCATGCAGATACAATAACACATCCAATTGATTTCAATCTGCCCCTTTCATCAACTGTCAGAGTATGAATAAAATTGCCATGATTGCCAAGAGTGGAGACTATGTATATTGAAAGAGCTTAGCCTTCTGTTTTCCAAGATGAATTTAGCTGCCGTTATTGTCAAATGTCAAAACTTGCAGTAACATAAATCAATACTGATTTCCTCACTGGACATCATTTTTAGATGAGGCCAACTAGTCATTTAATGGTTAGTTCATTACATCAGATAGTTTATACCCTGAAAAAGCAGTGCAGTTGGCCTATGAAGAATGTGGGGGTTAAGAGTATTGAACTTCCTACTTCATTAAAAATCCATATACATCTTTTGATTCCCCAAAAATGTAACCACTAATAGCTTACTGTTGACTGGAAGCCTTACTGATTACATGAACATTGATTAACATATATTGTGTATGTTATATGTATTATATACTGTATTCTTATAATAAAATAACCTAGAGAAAAGAAAATGTTATTAAGAAAATTATAGGGAAGAGAAAATGTATTTACTTTTCATTAAGTGGAAGTGGATAATCATAAAGGTCTTTATTCTTATATTCACAATGAGTAGGACGAAGAGAAGCTGCAAGAGAAAGGGTGGATCTTGCTATCTCAGTGGTGGTAGATGGCAGAGGGCAAAGAAAATTAGTGTATAAATGGACTTACACAGTTCAAACCTGTGTTGTTCAATGGCCAACTGTAATTATCATTAACTGGGATAAACATGATAGATGTTCCAGATATGGGTTAGCTTTTCCTATTAATACTGTTATGGCAGAACCATAATCTAAGCTCTTATAAAATGTTGTGTCTCAGCTGTGATGTATTGGCAACCCGAGCCCCCTGAGCTAGAGGGTCTCAGTCTGAAGGAGAAATCATTATATGGTATGATGTCCAACAAGACCAAAGAAACACTTCATGGCAGAAGAAAAATTACAGCTGGCACATGACCATTGGATCTGGTAGTCGTATCACAACGGCCAGAAACCTGTAGCCTGATGAGCTAACATAAGCTTTCTGACCTCTACTATGGAAATTTTGGACTAGATAATTTTTTGTGTGTGAGTGGATTTTACAGTGTTTTAGAGTATATTTATTAGAATTACTAGATCACAAAATCTTCTCGCTAGTTTTCAGGGTCACCCTAACCCAAATGTGAAAACCAAAAACATTCCCAGACATTGCTAAATGTACCCTGTGGGATGGGGGAAGGAATGGCAAACCTACTCCCGTGTGTGTGTGTGTGTATATGTATATATGCATACATATATATGTGTATATATATGCACACATGTAATATATATGTGTATGTATGTGTATATATGTAGTGTATACATATATATGTATACATAATATGTTCTAATACTGTTCCCACTGAGGATACAGAATCATATAACATTAACTGACTTATGTACATGTGTGATGTGTGTGTGTGTATATACACACAATATAAACACATGTAAATATATATTCGTAGAATATTAGAATATTTGGGTCCAGGAACCAGTGAATATAGAAATGGCCCTAGTTACTATCTTACCCACTGACCTACTTGAATAATTTGTTACTCTGGACTTTATGGGTTTACTGTGGCTCCCAGAGTAAACACAACTCTATTGAAGAGTGTACTAGTCCATTTTGACACTGCTATAAAGATAATATCTGAGACTGGGTAAATTACAAATCAAAGAAGTTTAGTTGGTTCACATATCCACATGGCTGGAGAGGCCTCAGGAAACTTACAATCATGGTGAGGGGTGAAGAAGAAGCAAGCACCTTCTTCACAAGGCCTCAGGAGAAATAGAACAAGGGAAACTGCTATCTTTATACTACCATATTTTGTGAGAACTCACTGTCATGAGAACAACATAGGAGAAAGTGTCTCCATGAGCTAATCACCTCCCACCAGGTCCCTCCTGTGACACAAGGGGATTACCATTCGAGACGAGATTTGAGTGGGGACACAGAGCCATGTCAAAGAGTATAGTAAAAGCCCCATTAAACTTTAAGCTAGAGTTACACTGGGTTCCTCAGGTAGTAAGACTAACAAGAAAGAAAGGAGTCACCATTGTGAAAGGGATAATGAACTCAACATTAGGAAGAGGTAGGACTGAGGTGATAAAATTGGAACACAGAAGAATGAGTTTTTTACCCAGATCATCTATTTGGATATCTCTTGGTAAGTTTTCACCCAATTTTGATGATAAAAAGATAAATACCGTAGGATATGGTGACCAGGATCTGACCTCCTCAGGGATGAGAGTCTCGATTACTCCACACATTAAGCTACCTAGCACATAAGCAGATGTGCTAACCAAGAGTGGAAGGAGCCTAGAATGATTTACAGAAGAAGGAGGTGATGAATATTCACTGTGATCCTGAGAACAGCTATAGTATAGGTCTGAAACTCATCCCATTAATCTTCCTCAGATGTTTCTCAGGAAAAGAGATTAATGAGAATTCCGAAAGAGCTGTTTTTCCCAGACACTATGAATTTACCATATGAAACAAGTGAACATGAACAGCACACTGGATGGACTGTGGTACAAAACCCAGATCTGCCCTTCAGGAGTGAGGCACTCAAACTCTAGGGGTTTGGGTTGCCAATAGCCCAGATCTCAGACCATAGCAGAAAATTGCACTTAGCCAAAGAGAGCTGCTTCACCCTAGGTTTCACACTCTATCCAGGGGCAAACTGCATCCAATAACTGGTCAATGTGAGTGTAGAAAGACTTTTTCTCCTTGCCTCAACCTGGGACAAGTTTTAAGGGCCACCCATGCTTCAGTGCTTCTCCTAGGATGAACTGTGACCTCTTTTTCAAATGCAATGGAGTGTAACTTCTGCCCAGTTCTTCTTCCTTCATTCCCTTGCAACAGTTTTCCCAAGAACACTGTCTTTCCTAAATAAAAGCTCCTCCTCCCATCTTTACTATGGGAAAGCTAACCTAAGACATAGATATATATCAGAATATTTCTTTCATGTCACACTAAATAATTTGTCTATGTGGATAAAGAAGGGGTGAGTTTTATATAAAAAAGTTAGAATTGGGCCTCCAGTGTTCAAACTAAGTAGTATATTACAATTGTAGTTAAGAGTTTCTCTAACAAAAAAGAAAATGAAAAAAAGTCGTAATTTTATAATTTAACACAAAATATTGTATAATCATCAAGGTCTGAAGTTAGAGTGCTAATTATAATAACTTTCCTCTGAAATTTAACTGAAATGAGGTAGAAATTGTGAATTATTAATTTGTTCTAAAAGATTGTTCCCCGAGTTATGCCTTGTGGTTACTAACTCAGTTTTTACTCTATGTTGAGTCTCTGTAAATAGGGAAGCAAAATTGAAATATATCTAAGTATAAGAATAGGAAATGGTTGAGAATCTGACTTGTATCAATAACAGAATCTCTTAATTAGATATTTACCTATAGTTTTTTATTACATTGAATATGTATTTATACTTCTGAAATATTTGAAGATATATATATTCATTAGAAATAAATCATATCATTTTTGGAAAAAATTTAGCATTTTTAATAATGAGGGAGAGGTATATTATTCGCACTTTAAGCTAAATTTTGAAATGTATTTCTCTCCTACAAATCTCTATAGTTTAAACTATTTTATGCTTGTAAAATGAATTTTGAAACCTGTAGATATCAAACTCAATTATCTTAAAATTGATCTTAAACATGGACAATTGAGATCTCTGTGGGTCCAATGCAAGAATTTTCAGGTATTGATAACGTGTCTCAGAATTATTCAAACATATTTACTTTCCCCAGCAAAGAATTGACCTGAGTGCTTTTGGAGGTGTTTGTAGGCTCCATAAATGAAGAAAACACTGTATTTCTACACATTAACATGCGGAATGTAGCAACATGTTACAATGGAATTTCCAAAATTGTTCCCAATAATCCTTTATTATATCTAAATCATGATTGTACTATTCTTTTGAATAAATTAAAATTATATACTTATAGTTAAAAAATAAATTTAAATAGAATTGAACACATAAACATTCGAAGAAGTAATTGAGCATAGCAAAACTCAGTTCATTATCTGAAGTTGGCAAGGATATTTCATTTCATACATCATTTAGAGACTAATTCACTGCAGTGAATCTATAAATTTAATTGCTCTTAAACTGTTAATGGAATGAAAGAAAAAAATTTTTTTTAAAAATTTGTTTTCAACAAATATCTATGCTACGGTGCACAGAGCTGGTGAACCCTTTAGTCCCAGCAAGGATATATTCACATTTCACTGAGCTGATATCTTTTACCTTCTGTAAGCTCAAAAATGGGATAACACAAACAACAAAAAGATTTACTTTATTTTAACAATGAATCCATTTTCATTTCATTTGAAAGCTCCATAATAGATTTAACAGTACATAAACTAGACACTGGAATATAATAAATCACTTGTTGCCAATATTTGAATTCATAATTACATTGCTTTGGGAGTCAATTTAAAAATAAAATAAATTGAAAAAAACAGGTTCAGTGTCCTAGAAATCTAAGTCAATATCAAACCTTGGTTACAAACCAGAACTTGCAATTTACATATGAGGTATAAGATAGAAATAATTCGTGAAGTACATTAATTACTCGTACCAACATTGGACAAACTACCTAAGATACCCATCTTTTTCAGATGTATCTATATTATCAAAGAAGAAGTCAATTAAGAACGCTTTAGATTAACCAGGTCATCTAGGCCTCTGGTGCAATAAAAAATAAAAATAAAAAAAAAATCTAAGTCCTTGTCTTAAAATACTTATAATTTAAAATGGAAGATTTACATAAGCATTTAAATATCAAAATTATAGACAAAGAAACTTAGATATGATAAATAGATATATGGAGAGATAGATAGATAGATAGATAGATAGATAGATAGATAATAGATAGATATGGGTGTTATTGAATACGTACTTTTCAGGAAATTTTCTAAGCAACTTAAATTTTTAACTTAAGTCCTCACCAAATTCTGCGATATTATTAGTATTTAATAAATGAATTTGAGATTAAGAAAAGTTAGCAAATTTCATAAAATTCCAATTGTTAGGAAGTGATGGGTGAGAAAGTCCAACACAGGCCTGCTTGCCTGCCTTCAAAGCCAAGACTCCACCATTACGCATGCTACATTTCCTTTCTTTAAACAGGATGTTACTTTAACGCTAAAACGCTGAAATCACTTGAAAGAAACCTTAAATAATTTTCTGGAGATCTTTGCTATGCCCCCAGATTCTGGGTAGCTCAGAGGTACCGTGTAGAGCTCTGCATTGCTTCCTAAACATACCAGGTAATTTTCTTACAGATGATCCATCATCCACAATACGAGAGCACTTACAGAACTCGCCCATGGCTATACTTTAAGGCAAAGGTAAAATATCTGTTGCTAAAGGCAAATAAACATCACAGGGAATTAACTTCACTTTTGCTTGCAGCTCAAGCTGCCCCAGTCTAAGAGAATAAAGAAGAGTAATTAAAATGACGTGATCTGCAAAATCAGAAGCTAGCTTTTCATGGCTTTTCTCACATGAAAAGCCATAATTTACACTGTAGCTATTCAGTCTGTTTTACCTTCTCTTCAGGATGCCAGCAGCAAATTAAAAAAAAAAAAAATTATTTGAAATGATTTTAGATGTACATGAAATTGTGAGAAATGATATGGAGAAGAACTGTATACCACTCAGGAAGTTTCTCTCAATTGCGACATTTTGAATAACTGTAATATAATATCAGTACCATAAAACGAACATTGATCCACTGACTATAATCAGATTTTGCCAAATTTACCTGTCTTATTTTGTCTGTGTGTTTGTATCTAGTTGTATAAAATTTTATTTCATTTATAGATTTTGTGTGACCACCATCATAGTCACAAAGGTTTCCTCACAATTGTAACATTATTTTTATACAACTGTATAATCGTATGTATACATATACCACATCAAACTCTTATAGCCACAGCCACATCCTTCTCTGCCCTATTCCACTAATCTGTTTTCCATCTCTATATTATTGCTATTTTCAGAATGTTATATAAATGTAATTACAGGAATACAACATTTTGAGACAGGCTTTTTTCAGTCAGCATAATTCCCTTGAGATTCATTCAAGTTGTTGCTTGTATCAATAACTTCTTGAATTTTTTTAAATGTATTTTTGATATTTTTAATTGACATAAAGTTGTATATATTTATCACATGCAACATGGTGTTTGGAAGTGTGTGTATATATATATATATTGCAAAAAGACTAAATTTAGCTAATTAACATGTGCAGTACCTCACATGATTATCATTTTTGTGGTAGAAAATTTTAGTTATGCAGGAGGATTAAGTTCAAGATATCTAGTACACAACATGATGATCATAGTTAATATATTGTGATTTTTTCTTGTTGAGTAGTATGGTATAGTATGTATGCATCACATTTTGTTTAACTTTCACCTGTTTAAGGCTATTTTGGTTGTTTCCACTTTTGAGCTATTACACGTAAATTTGCTTTGAACATTAATGTACAGATTTTTGTGAGCCTGTTTTCATTTCTCTGTAATAAATGCCCAGGAGTGTGATTATGCTGGTTTTTACAGCATTTTCAATTTCATTTTTTTTTAAAGAAATTGCCAAACCGTTTTCCAGATAAACTGTACCCTTTTACATACCACCAGTAATGTACGAGTGATGCAGTTTTTCTTTATCTTGTTAAGGACTTGATCTTATTTCCATGTTTTATGTTAGCTGTTCTGACAGATGTGTAGTGATATTAAATTGTGGCTTGAATTTGCATTTTATTAATAGGTAAGGATGTTGAACACGTTTTCATGCAATTACTTGCCATTAGCGAAATATCTTTTTCTATACTTCCCATTGTTTGATTTGATAATTTGTGTATTTACTCTTTTTTTTATTTATTATTATTATACTTTAAGTTCTAGGGTACATGTGCATAACGTGCAGGTTTGTTACATATGTATACTTGTGCCATGTT
>NW_012105365.1:5920456-5945130 GCF_000951045.1 Mandrillus leucophaeus
TCAGAAATAATACCACACATCTACAGCCATCTGATCTTTGACAAACCTGAGAGAAACAAGAAATGGGGAAAGGATTCCCTATTTAATAAATGGTGTATTTACTCTTGAGTTTTAAGAGTTCTTTGTATATTCTATATATAAGTCTATCGTTGGATATGTGATTTGGAAATATTTTTTTCCCATAATGTTTTTTGATTTTCCATTCAGAGAGTAAACATCTTTTTAAAAATGAGGTCTCTTCAGTTTTTTCCTTTAATGGATTGCAAGCAGCTAATTTTATTTCTTGAGTTATTATCCCCAAAGTGGGAAAAGACCCTGTGCCAATCATTCTCCTTGCTGATACGTAAAACAAGCAACCAGATTATTTTAGGAATATTTTTCTCCTAATGATCCTAAAGAAACAGAATTTTTAAAAAGTGTTGTGAAAAAAAAATCCTGTCAATATTGCCCTGTTCTATAATGACTTGTAACGGATTCTAGTGTCATGTACCCTATAAAACTTTATTCTTACGAATACCCACGTTATGTATTATTTCTTCATATTTTCTAGCCTAGAAAACTAAAGAACCTACTAGAATGAGGAAGCAGGTCACTTAAAGGGTCCAGAATTAAGTGAATCACTTGTATTTTGGGGGAATTAAAGCTAATTGTTTCCAAAGCATTACATATCGCTAAATTACTAATACGTCTTTATTTAGGAAATGTAAAATCAGGCAACATCGGAAAGATACTTTCATGTCTCCCAGGAAAATTTTAACAGAAAGCTATATGTTATCCTTGACACTAGTCTTCCCCTAAATGTAGTTTGTTCTGTACAGTGTTACCAATGTTACATTCATAAGAATTAGATCTGATTGATACTTCCTTACTTAACCACTTCTGTTCATACCCCTTTGCTGACAGAATACATTTAAATCCTACAAAATGACAAGTGGGTCCCTTGCAACTCAGGAAATGCACCACATTTATCTAATGGCTTAAATAAAAAGCCAAGAGTCATTCTTGATTTTAAAAAATTTCCTCAATTCCCACATTCAATTATTGAGAAATTCTTATTAACACTACTTGCAAAACACATTTCAAACCTATCCACCTCTGTCTGTCTTCATGGGACACATAGTCCAAGGCATCATTATCTCTTTCCTACACTGCTGCCACGAGTCCTTTAATTGGCAACTTTTGTCTCCCTAAAACCCACAGGGATTGATCTCTTTAAAATATGAAATCAGGTCAACTACATCCCTGCTGCATTTCTTCCAGTGACTTTTCACTATGCAGAAGATTAAAGCCAGTCTTCTTACTAGCCTGAGAGTTTCTCCATGACCTGGCTTCTGCTTATCTCTCTGCCATCTCTTATCAACTCCATCCTTTGTCACTCTTTGTCAGCAAGGTTTATCCAGACTGGTCTTTCTTTTTCTTTTTAAGCTCATTTTTTTTTTCAGATGCTGTTCCTCTGCCTGAAGTGTCTCTCAGCACCTGGTGAACCCAAATGTCATCTCCTCAGACAGGTCTTTTTTAACTCCTATCTGATGTTGCTCACATCCATTCCACTTGTTTGCTATCATAGGAGCTAGCTTCAATTTCTTTTGTCAAATGTAGCACTGCCTGGAATAACTGAACTTGTTTATTGTGAAATATCCACATAAGAATGTTAGTTCCTTAGTATTGTACAATGTATCTTTCTTTTTCACTGCTCTATTTCCAGAACCTGGGTTGTACCTGGAATATAGTATGCACTAACTGAACATTTGTTTAGTAAATAAATGCATTAATTTATCTATCTATATAACTAAATCTATCAAATATTCTTTAAAACATGAACCAAAGTTAATCTGAAACTCTTCCTGTGAAAAAAGTCATGTATTATATGCCTTCAGCACATGATGTCATTATTTCCTTACTATACGATGCCCTTTGTCATGTGCTTTTTTTTCCCATAGAGCTTTATATTCCTTCAGTTCCACCACCTTCCTCTGAAGAACTCTTATTTACCATTTCTTGGACTAAATTAGGAAAACTATTCTGTGATCTTACAAGGTTTGAAATGCTAATCAGAAAAAAGTCAACTTTAGATTTTTTTTTTTAAAGTCAGTATCTCAGCTCTTTAGCTGCTTAAGAGTCAAAAGGTACATCATTATATTATAATATACTCATATTCATCAGGCTGAAATTTATTTGTCATGTTGTGACATGTCTTTCAAATTCAGGTTTGAAGAAGTTTCACCTGTCAGAATTTGGTTGAGGAAGGGGTGAAGGAATTTGAAGAATCTTCAAGCTCTGAAGTTCTTCTTCGTCACAGCTCATTGCTTGTAACCTTATTTCTCACTGGGCATGCATTTTTGTTACCCTCCCTCTTTTTGTTTTAGTGCCAACATGCTGGGCCAGCTGTTCCACCATTATTTAAATTAGGGTTCCACTATCCATGCAGTAGAGATGTGAACACAGAAAAAAACACTTTTTTTTAAATATCAGTGTTAGAAAGAATGAGATATTTATAAGAACAAATAAGGAAGTAAAGAAAATTGGTTTTTAAAAATTGTTGTGTATATATATAGTTTTGAGAGCAAAGTGCCTTATGTCAGCAGCCTGCTTTACTTGGAAAACCTTTGACAGTCCTTATGCTTCGGTTGCCTAATGGTATTCTGTCAGGAGTAAATTGAGTTTCTGGTAACAGATTTGCTTTAAAACAGCATAAAACCTAATGACCATGTCAAGCTATGTTTGCCAGGATAATTGCCTAAATTTGGATTTCTGATTCTCTTGCTCAATCAAAGACCATGCATTGAATGTTGGCAGATCAGACAATGAACTTATTGTGCATTTTGTGGATAGATACAGACTGAGTCGCAGGCTTCTCTCCTCTCAGACCTCTGATTATTTTAGCAGTGATAACGGCCCCAGCATTTTCCAACCCGATATTGCATTAAAGAGCACAAAACTTAAAAACTATAGTATGAAAAATGTTAGGGATAAACCAACTTAAAGATGGCCTTTTGGGGGGGAATAAAAGACTTATTAGCTATGTGCTCACTCAGTTTTTAATGAAAACTATTATTATACTTCAGAGGAAAAAAGTTACATTTGAATGCTAGCAGATGATAAAAATGTGAACCTATTTAACCTCAGTTCCTAAAAAGGCATCTTTTCTCCTCTTGCATTTATTCTCAGAGTCATTAATACTTCCTTTGTACTTTCTGTTATGTCTTCCACCATTCTTCTTTTGTTTTTAATTCCATGTTTATCTTCAGTAACATTTATATTTGTCATCAAGTGTACATTTACAAAGTATGATATTATGTCATGATTTGTGTTTTAAAGAAGCGTATTTAAAGCCAGCTTAAAGCTTTGAGGCAAGCTTCAATTCTAACTCTTTCACTGTGCCTCTAATTTTTTTCTTTAACATTTACTGGCTCATAGGAATTATTTCTTTTCCTGGGTTGGAAATATGACTTCACCCATATAGCCTACAAATGTACATATTCAGTGGCATCTTTCCACGGTTTCTCTTCACTTGGTTGATTTTAAATCATCCGATATACACACTACTGTTGCCTCCTCCATCTCAAACATGAATAGGCACCCCTTTGCATATATTACCACCAGTCATTTTTCATTTATTCCAACCCAAGTAATATTTCATTTTTTTCCTTTAGCTCTAATATAGAATCATCTCCCACCGATATTTTGATTATTCTTTTGATGGTATTACTTGGCTTTCATTTTCAGAAGTCCCACCACAGGGAGCAAAAGCATTTCCCATGTAAAATTATATAAAAACCTGGATAGAGAAAATGAAAACAAGTGGAGCTCAGAATCACATTCATAGAAAATTAGTTCCTTGAAGAAAACAACTTATTTAGGATCTCAGCAACTTACATCTAGACTCCTGTAAAAAGGATTTTATTAATAGTTTCTTATTTATTTTGAGGAGGAGGAGGAGGAAGAGGAGGAGAAGAAGAAGAAGACGGGGAAGAAATAATAATCAAACATTGCATGGAGCAAAGTCTTTGGTTCACTAGGGCCTAAGACTGGTTCTTAAAATTTGCAGATTCAAAAATTTTGTCAATGTGTCTAGGGATTGTTTCAGTAATGATGCTTGTCAAATCAAGAATATAGGACCTATTATGTTCATTAAATATGAATATTTATTGATTTACAAAACCCATGTTATCAGCTAGATTACTTTCTGCCTCTTATTAACCTCGTTAACCCTGGCTGGACCACCTCAAAAAAACTTTGAGTTACAACTCAAAGTTTGTAACTGTCAAAATAATCTTTCTTTTTTTTTTTTCCTTTCATATTGATTCACTGACTTCCACAGGTTTTTCTGCTCTCTTTAATATGTGAGTATTATTGCCTTTATTCCACTTATGCTATTCTAGTAAGTACTACTTCTTCACCATTTCCACAAACTCTTCCAACATTTAGAGGCCTTGATATCGTTATTGAAAATGTGGTCTGTGTGCGTGTGCGAGACGGGAAGCAGGGTGGTCGGGGGGGCGGTCTCGTGCTCATGTGTAGGAGTGAATGATGTTGAAAGTCATGAGGAAGACGTGTGGATTTCTCAACTAACTAAGCCCCAGTTAATTGGGGAATCGAGAGACAACGTCCTCCTGTCTTATAATATTATATTGTCTCTCGATTCCTTATTTTGGCCTTCATCTGGGTATTTATTTATTTATTTATTTATTTATTTATTTATTCATTTATTTTTTTGAGACGGAGTCTCGCTCTGTCGCCCAGGCTGGAGTGCAGTGGTACGATCTCGGCTCACTGCAAGCTCTGCCTCCTGGGTTCACGCCATTCTCCTGCCTCAGCCTCCCGAGTAGCTGGGACTACAGGCGCCCGCCACCACGCACGGCTAATTTTTGTATTTTTAGTAGAGACAGGGTTTCACCATGTTGGCCAGGATGGTCTCGATCTTCTGACCTTGTCATCCGCCCACCTCGGCCTCCCAAAGTGCTGGGATTACAGGTGTGAGCAACTGTGCCCGGCCGGACTTTGTTATGTTCTAACCTATGGCTCAAGTTCTTATCAAAATGTATTTTCCTACAAAAACTTTAATTTCTCAAAAAGAATTTCAGTAAGTGTGAAAAACAATGCTTCCAGATACTAATGAATTTGAAGTAAAAAGAGGGAATTCGATGGTCTTAAGAAATTTATTGTTGCACCAATCTGATAAATGCTCCCCTGTTCCGGTGATACCAATGCCGACCAGATGGCGTCTTTTTCCCTTTGTCAGTTTTCCTGAAAAGTTGATATTTAATTCCTGCTTTTGTAGCATGTGTACATACTTCAGCACATGCCTCTACTTCTTTTTACTTGACGTATTTTTCCTCTGGAAACACTAAGGTGTGTTCCAGCACGGAGGATACTCTTATTTTCATCCTGATATTTTCCAGTTCTCTTCATTTACACAATTGTAGACATTGTTTTGTGATAGATGACTCAGTGAAATAGCAGCACTCCTTCATTATATATTATTATTCACTTAAATATCACAAAGCAACTCATTTTCAATCTCTAGAGTAAATTCTTGTAATTTTTTCTGTGCTGACGACACCATAGGTTCTTCAGGCATTATTTTAAACTTTCTATTCCACAGAAAGCCCTAGCAGTGGTTCTTCGTGGCTTCTTATTTTAAATCACATCACAATACCCTGAGTCCACAATGATAATATGCAAAATATGTTCCAGAAAACATATTCTCAAAACTATAATGAGCATGTTTCTGACATTATTTGTAATCATCAGAAAAAAATTCTTGTCATATAATAAAATTGTTATTTTATATGTGGTATGTATTATGTGTCCATATATGTATGTATTTATAGCCTACGTTACATTTCCTAAAGTGCATTTATATACTATTGAAAAATGGTGTATTTACTTGTTTACCTTTAGCTCTGGGAATCAAGATAACAAGGTCTACATGATGGATTTGTTTGACCGGTTTTACACCGTTGAAACATTCTACCAGAAAAACAGTCACACTCCAACTCTCATTTTCTAATCTTTCTTTGTATCTTTTCTTTGTACTTGAAGCCTTCTTTGAAGTGGGTGTAAGGGATATAAAGGTTAAGAGGAGACAGAAAACCTAATGCTTTAAAGTTCACTTATCATTTATCCAACATAAGTTCTCAAGAAAAGACAGCTCACTGAATGCTTATCAGTCATTTCTATTGTTTGATATGTTGGCACCCAATTAACTAGGGATTCAAGAGTTCAGTTAAACTTCAAAAAAAGAAAAACAAGATTTTTTTTTTTTCTGCACTTGGGACACTGTCCTGTAGAGATCTATTTTATAACATCATATGTATGCATTTTTAAAAATTTCAATTTTATTCGCTTTGTAAAAATTAAACATCTGAACTAATGGTACCTAGTAATACAGTAGCCTTAAGGTAGAAGCGAAGTATTTGTAATAGAGGCCAAGTTGGGCAACCCAGCTGGTGTGAGTAAGTTCAATTACTAAAATCTTCAGTGCCATGAGTTTCAAGGTCGAATTAATGCCTGTGAGAAATGAATATTTCCTGGAGATTCACTTGCTTGAAATAATTCAATCCCTCAAAGGTATTAAGAATGGATAATCTCAGATGGAGCTAGGTCAGGGATCATAATGTCAGTTTTCATTGTTCAATTTAATTAATTTAGAAGTCCTACACTTGTTGAACAAAACTACTAGGTGAAATGTAATCAGTTGTAATGTTTATTATCACCAACATATTTTATTTACTTGAGATTTTCATGTTCCCTGTACATGAGTGTCAGGATTTTTTCTTTCTCATGCTTCTCCAGAGGAGTCTGGTGGTCCCATCTTGGACTTATCCTTTTGAGTGTTTTTGTGGCCAGATTTCAAAGGAGGATACATGGAGCATGACACATATTAATGCATGGTTCACTTATGGATATGTCTTATTTCCAGTGTTTTCAGTATATTTAAAATGGAACTTGTGCCAAGAAATGATCATGATAGCTAGTAGACTTGGATCTTTGTTCCAATTCTATACAGTTACTCCTTCCTGAAACGAAATGTATCAATCCAGATACTGCACCTTAATATGGCTTCTTTAGTGTCCTGTGATACCTTCTGGGTCCCGGAAAAGAAATCCAACAATAATTCTCGAGTATACACTAATTTATGTGCTGAACCTAAGTATGATTTAACAGGGGCTGCATACAACTTACAGCATGATTTTTGTTTTGTTTTGTTGTTGTTGTTGTCGTTGTTTTGTTTTTTGAGATTGAGTCTCACTCTGTTGCCCAGGCTGAAGTACAGTGGCATCATCTCGACTCACTGCAACCTTTGTGCCCTGGCCTCAATGATCCTCCCAACCTCAGCCTCCCTCGTAGCTGGGACTACTGGCGCGTGCCACCACACTCAGCTATTTTTATTTATTTATTTATTTATTTATTTATTTATTTATTTATTTGGGTACAGGTTGGGTCTTGCCATGTTGCCCAGTGTTATCTTGAACTCCTGGGCTTAGGTGATCTGCCTGCCTTGGCCTCCCAAAGTGCTATGATTACAGGTGTGAGCCACCATGCCTAGAAAACAGCATTGATTTTTTTTCTTTGCTTTTCTTTTCCTTTTCTTTCCTTTCTCTTATTTTTTCTAGCTGCCAAGAGACCCAAACAAAATTGAAGTTTAATTTTTACAATTGTATTTGACACCTATAGTTGAAATTTTGAGTAGACTATTTCAAGCTTGAATGCACCCATTATAAAGGACATTAGGATAGAAAATTAAGTAACCTGACATGGTATGCAGACATTTGGTAGTAGCTATAATACATTTATATTAAATAAATACAGTATGATGTTAGCTAAGTGGTCTATGAAAATAACTTTTAGCAAATAGAGGGTATTTCCCTATAAAGCAACTTCTCCAGTTACACATTCCTGAAATTGGCGAGACAATTCACTGCAAATGTAATCTTCAACATTTTACATGTGTTTTTCATATTTTTGTTTTCTTCCAACTTGTATAGGCTGATTACTTATTTTATAACTTAATTAAATCTACACAGAATGTGAACCTAGGTGTGAGTTTTAAAAAAACAAACAAACAAACAAACAAAAAAAAACCCTGATACTAAAGGTAGTGATCAGAACATAGAGTGAAAAAAATACAAAATTATTAAAGTATTGAAATGATGATCAATATTTAAACCTTGGCAAACTTAAATATTAAAATGTATTAAATACCTTAAAACTCTAGTTCTGTTTTATCTTTCAATATTTCATTATTTATCTTTCAATATTCCAAACAAATAAATGTATAGTAATTAATACTACAAAAATTTAAATACAATATGTAATAAGTAGGCTATATTATCTAGAAAATCAAGTTTAAAAAAAAGAGGCATAAATATTCACTTCAGAATTATGCACCTCTCTCATCTCCAACAGAAAGAGAAATTTTACTCTCAGACTATCCTTACCATGGAAGGACACATTCTTCTCTTGCAAGAGTATCTTTTTTTGACTCCGGAATATGGCTTCAGTATTGGAAACACTATATCACTGAGAATGATGTTTTTGTTACTCTGTTTCCAACCCTGGTCTCCCTTAGAGATACCTAAACCTAAGACTGGCTAGTTGCTATCTTTCTCCTAAACATTAAGTATCCTGGAACTTATCCTAACACCTTCATAATTCCGAATTGTTATGTAAAGAGAATCTTCCCTCAAAGATAATTTGTAAATGGATTGAGATATTACTAAATATACACATTTGATTAGAACACAAACATGTGAAAACTAGATAACACTGTAGAAATTAATCCCACAGAATCAAGACAAGTGTCACTCTTAATTTTACTTACCAGTCACAGAATTAAAAATACCCTTAAGATTCTTGATGATCTGACAACATCTATCATAATAGGGAAACTGATGAAAGAAAAAAAAAACAAAACGACATTTGCCTAAGTAGACAAAAATCTTACATTTTACACAATTAAAGAAGCACACACCTATATTTAGTTTTTACTATAAAAAGTTCAAAGACTACGTTTGAAAAATACTATATTGAAAGGTAGAAATTCAGTAAAATCAGTATTCTGCCCATAGAGAACTGTAACTGGCTCTGAGAAATGATTTAGCTTATATCAAAGTGCCCTCTTGAGGATGTAAACATAACTACGTGACTGAAAGCATTACTGAAATGTCAAATGCTCTAATTGAATTACCAAAAGAAACTTTTGCAAATGGTCAGATATGCATCAGAAGTAGTGATGATATATGTCTTTTTTTCCTTTTTTTGTAAAGCAAGCGATAATTTGCATATATTTTGCTATTGACTGATTAAAAGGGAAGAATTTTACAAGAACTCATACTTATTCTAATGGATAGGAATTTTTGTTCAAATCTTACTAAGAAATATAATATATTGGCTATTGTGAAATAAATATTGTTCTAAATAATTGTTTAATTTCTAAAAAAATTCTCATCGTTCTGTTGTATTTCAGAATATTGGGCTTTGCCAAGGCATCACTAGCGGGTAAGAAAGGCTAGTGTGGTCATTGTCCAGCAGTCCATACAAGTTATTCCTGAATTGCTGGATGTTCAGCCCAGTGACTACCTCTGACAGATTTTTTTTCTTGGAGCTGTAACCCAGGATTGGTACATTTAGCTCTAAGTAGGTACTTGAAATGCTATCAAAGGTGACATGAAGGTAACTTTCTTAGTGTAAAATTTAGATAAGTATTATATCTTTGTTTTTGCAGGTTTAAATATTATATCCTTGTTTTTGCAGGTTTAAACCTTTCTGGTTTGTGGAGAACAAAATTCTAATGTGCTAATTCTATGTTAATTTTGATGACATGCTAATCACCACGTTCGTTCTAGGCTATAAATACAGTGTGTTTCTCTTCCTGATTTCAAACTAGGGATATATTAAGTTTATAGATTTGCAAATATATATTTGTTAACAATAAGAAACTATGAGGATGTAGTGTATCTTAGAAGTGAAAACAGTAGTTATAAGTTTAAAATTAGGAGAGTTTTCAAGAAAATGCTCATGAGATATGTGAGAAAAAGAAGTAACAATAAGTCAAGCAAGTGGAAGGAATAGCAAGTTTAAAAAATTTTCACACCAGAACTACAGAGAATATCATTTGAAAAGCTAAATTCAGCTTAAAGAGACTTCTGCTCTAGGGCAGGTTATATATCTAGTACCAGCTTCTACACAGAAGAACTAGGAAGGCCATCAAAAATACTGAAATAGTGTTTTTAAAGCAATAGTACTTGTTTAAGGTTGAGAGATGAGCTTCACATCCATAGGGAAAATCTACATGATTCTTAGAGAATATGGCTAATATTATATTGAGAATAGGACCAAGATAGTAGAGGTCAAAGAGTTTTAGGGGATGTAAAGTTTCAGCCCAAGCAGTATAGAAAGGCTCTATTAACACTTCTTTAAGATCCCAGTATCCACCTAAAACAGAAAAGTTCCGTCTTAGGAATAAGGACCACATCCTAGAGTAAGGTCTGCCCTAGTCTAGCCTCACTTAGATTTTCCCCTTCCAAGTCCATAAAGACTTCTATAAGATAGTATACCATCTGGAACTCCTTTTGTCTTCCAGTCAACCAAAGGTCTATTTCCATTGGCTAATGCCCAAGAATCAATAAAAAGTCATAATACCACATTAATATTGTTATTGGCTAGTTTATTTAATGTCATAAGCATTACCCATTTAATTATGCCCATTCATCAAGTTTATCTTTTTCTTCATCTGTTAAATTGCAGGAATTAATGCACTGCAATGCAGCTAGTTTCCAGGTTGAGTGCTTGCTCTTCATTCTTGAGCAGCTATCCTTAAACTTTGATGCATGCTTGGCATCATCTGATTATAACTGATTACAGAGTGAAACTCTTTCAGCAATGGGGTTAGAAAACTCCTCAGGAAAGCCAATATAGGGCTGAAGGCATAGTGGTCACCTGCTCATGTGGCTGATGGGCACTTCCAGTGGCTCCCCTGATCTATATTCTGGACATATTATTTTGTTCAATAAGGAATCTCTCCTGCACATATTCTTCCCTGTTGGAATGCAGATTTTACATAAAACCATAAACAATGGACATTTCAGATCTCAAAATAATTTTATAATTTTCCTTAGAATAACATCCAACAAATGCCCAATCAGAGGCCAATAACTGCCTTACAAAGAGTGTCAGATTACTTTCTAGCCCAAAATCCCCGCAGTTGTGCTGCGTAGGTGTCTTGGCTTTTCCTGAGGGCTCCGGTCAACATGGCTACGGTGTGGCAGATATTTCCATGTGCAAAATTTATTTCAATAGGGGTTCAGAATCATGAATCTATTAACTATTAACTTTTCCCCCTACAACCTGTACAACCGTTTCATTCATTATTAGCCTGACATGAATCTTTTTGATCAAAACGGTATCTGCCTGACTTCCTTCTTGGAATAAATATACCCCTTTGATTTACAAACCCAATCACCAGCCATAAGTTTATGGTTCTAGCATTTTTGAATTGTTTCTCATTGACTTTTATTTCTGCTAAAAGAGACAAAAGCAGCTAAGACTTCCTCTTTATTAGAATTTTTATTGTTTTAGATTTAGCACTTCTTCTAAACCTGGATCTACCAACTGCAAGTGGCATTGATACAATTTTGTCTCATCAATGCTTGCAGTGTTTTTGTGACTTCACCCCATGGAAGCTATTCTGGCAACAATGATTTCTCACTTTTCTCATTTTTCTATCTCTCAAATAAAGCCTTACTCATTTTTAAAATTACAAATCAGGAATTATTGCAAAAGTCTTCATAACATTAACTGCCAAAGTTACACAGTTCAGATTATTAAAAACATTCGCAAGCTTCCACAGAGCATACTCAGGAAGTCTCTAACAAGGGCAAAGGTTTAGCATGACATAGAAAGACAGCACAGGCCAGGAGCAGGGCCCAACATACTGCCCGGCTCAGCTCTCCTAGATCATTTCGTAGTCACACAGAATTAACATTTGTTTCCAGATCATGAACCACCAAGATGTGTGTGAGGAATTGTATTAGTTTTATGTGGCTTCTGTAACAAATTACCACTGCCCTGAGGGCTTGAAACAACAGAAATGCGCTCTGTCATAGTTCTAGAGGCTAAAATTCCAAACTCAGCATCACTGAGCCCAAAATCACACTTCTAGCAAAGATATGCTCTCTCTGAAGACTCTAGCAGAGAACCTGTTTCTTCCCTTTTGCAGCTCCTGGTGACTCCTGGTGGCTGCTGGCATTCCTTGAACTGTGACTGCCTCACACCACTCTCTGCCTTCCTGAGGACATTGCTTTTTCTTCTTTCGTGTGCATCAGATCTTTCTCATCCTAACTCTTACAGGGATACATGTGACTCCCTTTAGGGCTTATCTGAATAATGCAGGATAATGTCCCCATCTCAAGATCTTTAACATAATCACATCTGCAAGTTGTTTTTCTTTTTTTTTTTTTTTTCATATAAAATGACATTAACAGGTTCCAATAATTATGGCATGGATATGTTTAGAGGAGGCATTATTTGGCCTACCACAAGAATCTTGATTTCAGGGGGGCTCATGCAAATGTTTCTATCATGGTTTTATATGACCTACTGGTCACAAAGCCAGGACAGGTGAATTAAACTTTTGTACCAACAATAAGACATAAATAAACAAGCTAGCCCTAGGTGCTGCCAGAGGAGCTTCAAATATTAAATGGCACATTTTAAATCATTATTTAGCCCATTCAGTCACAACCTGGCTTCCAGGCACCCCTCAGAGGTAAACATGGAGTTGTTCAAATCTAGCTGTAAGATCACTCTTACTGAAGGAAGAAATAATGATTTAAATGCTCTTCTATGATTCAAGGAGCAAAGTAGGTTAAATTAAAGAAAAATATGAGAAAAGAACATGAACCTCACAATGAACTCCCTACTGGTCTATCACACTACTTCATTTTCTGCCATTAGAGCAGAAGTAGCAAGAGAACTAAAATTAGAAGTAGAGCCTGAAGATGTGACGGAAGTGCTGCAATCTCATCGTAAAACTTGAATGGTTGAGGAGTTGTTCCTATATGAACAAAGGAAGCAGTTTCTTGAGATGTAATCTACTCCTGGTGAAGATACTGTGAATATTGTTAAAATGGCAACAGAGGATTTAGAATATTACATCAACTTAGTTGGTCAAGCAGCTATAGCGTTTGAGTGGACTGACTCCAATTTTGAAAGAAATATTTACTGGGGGTAAAATGTTATCAAAAAGCATTGCACGCCACATAGCAATCTTTCGTGAAAGGAAGAGTCAATCAATGAGGCAAATTTCATTGTTCTTTTATTTCCAGAAATTGCCATAGCCATCCCATCCTTCAGCAACCACCACCCTGATAAGTTAGCAGCCATCAACATGGAGGCAAGACTCTCCACCTGCAAAACGATTATGACTCACTGAAGGCTTAGATGATAGTGCCAGTAGTTTTTAGCAGTAAGCTGTTTTTAGCAGTAAGCTGTTTTTAAATTAAGCTTTAATTAAAGTACATTTTTTAGACATAAAAAATATTGCATACTTAACAGACTACAGTATAGTGTCCATACGACTTTTTTATGGACTGGGAAATCAGAAAATTGACGTGACTCACTTTATTGTGATGATCTGGAACCAAACCTGCAATATCACTGACATATACCTGTAGTAAAGCTATGTGTCTTTTTAGGTCTAATTGGTATTTTTTTTTTATTTTTAACTTTTTTTTATTTTATTTTAAGTTCTGGGATACATGTGCAGAACGTGCAGGTTTGTTGCACAGGTATATGTGTCATGGTGGTTTGCTGAACCTATCAACCTGTCATCTAGGTTTCAAGCCCCACATGCATTAGTTATTTGTCCTAATTGTTATTTTAAGCTATGTGAAATAATGCAGAATATGCATCACTAGAAAACTACAGATAAAACTACAGGCAAGGCTCAGCAGATCTTGAGCAGATATTGCTATTATGTTCATTGAGCTATGGACATATAACTTCTGCTCTTTCAAAATTTTATAATTTATAAAAATGATGTATTTGAAACCAAATATATGAAAGAGTAAGATAATTTTTTTCCAAAGACACAAGAGAAATTTTAAACAACTGTTTTGATATTCATTTTTTTCTTACATACTGAGACAGAAAGAGCTAGCCATACTAGAAATTTTGTAATAATTTGAAATTATGCTGATATCAAGTTGATGTATATAAAACATACATTTCTTGCAAAAATAAAAACAAATAAATAAAAAAAGATAAATAAATAAGCAGCCTTTGGTTCAAAGAATGATTGTCATGTCATTTGCAACTCACTTGAAACTCAAGCGGGCCCTGACCCTCATTAAAATATCAAAATATAGTAGCACAACTAACATTAGAGCTAGTTTCAGTTTGGAGAAAAGATTGCATCCCCTAGTAACACAATAGTGTAATTCCTAAATTGGTTTTCTTTATTGTTATAATAAAGAACATAAAGGCAGAAAAAAGGATATTCATCAAAATATTATAATAACTGTGTACAAATTGCATGACCAATTTATTATTTCACTTATATGTGCCCATACGACATCTGTAGATAATAAGTAGAAAATTTTGATTTTATGTAAAAATTATTGTTGCAATATTTGCATAATATTTGTACAAAAATTAACCTATCTCTCCCCAACTGTCTCCAACTCCTATAGTTCCAACCTATCTCCAACTCCTCCTAAGGTGTAGCATGCTCCAGTAAAAAAAAAATTGATGTAACGATTATTTTATAAAAATCATACAATTGGCACGTGTTCTTGATGATACATGTAAAGAAAACTTATTGCTGTGAGCTGTAAAAAAAGCAAACCTACCTCAAATACATTTTGGGCTGGGCATGGTGACTCACACCTATAATTTCAGGACTTTGAAAGGCCGAGATGGGCAGATAGCTTGAGCCCAGGAATTCAAGCCCAGACTGGGCAACATGACAAAACCATGTCTCTACAAAAAATATAAAACCTAACTGGGTATGGTAGTCCCAGCTACTCCAGAGGGTGAGGTGGAATACTCGCCTGTGCCAGAGAAGTCAAGGCTGCAGTGAGCCATGATTGTGCCACTTCATTCCAGCCTGTGTGACAGAATAAGACCCTGTCTCAAAAAAAAAACAAAAAAAACCCACCATATTTTAATTATCCATGCATTTACCATAGAGCACAACTTTCAAAATCAGAAGGCTGGGTTTTAAATCAGAGAACAATTCATTAACATGTTTTGAATATCAATTTACTCATTTGTAAAGCAAGGGTAATAAACTGTGGTCAAATGTGATAATATATTTAAATCAAAAGCTTAGAGCAGTTGATGCATCAGACAGAAAACCTGTCTTCAAATCATGGCCTCCTCATTTAGTAGCTGCGTGACTTTAGGCAAAATCATTTATTAAAAATCTAATCTGCTAAATGATTATTCTAATGGCATGCTTATTTTATAAAGTGATAATGTGAATTAAATTAGTGTATGAAAAGCATAATAAGTACTAAATAAATGATAATTCTCATCAGTATTCCTCTTGTCATACAAGTATCTGTTCCCTTTCCCTTTTTGATGAGAAATGCTTATAATGTAAATAACACCTTTGCTAGAGTTGTGAGGAAAAAATGAGACTATATGCATAGAAGCATTTTGAAAGACAGACAGGAGCATCTACATTGAGATTTTTGTGTGTGTATGTGATTCGTAGTCTTAAATTAGACCAGTGAGCAATGGACACCGACATAAAACTACACAGAACTAATCTGAATGTAACTAAATTATTTTATTTTAATATTTGCTATGGAAAATCACCTTATTAGCAAATGAAGGAATAGTTGCTTGAATGTGCTCCATGATTTCTATGGTCATATTTTAACATTTTATAAAACTTTTTTCAGAACACAACTATTTCAAAGCTGTGTCTATGTGCTCTTGCTCTTTTGCAGAAATATCTTAAATATTAATTTTAATTAGCCTAAACCTAAATGTATTAATGAAAGCATGGTTTTTACCTATTATCTGCTTTTCTTTGCTACCATAACAGCTTAAAGGGCCAAGAGTAGCTAGTGATGTGCAATGATCAACTAGGTAAATGTTAACTATTTTTCATATACTCGGAGATACTGGCAGAGCTGCTTTATGTGAGGTATTTAAGTCTACTTGCTAAATCTTAAGAACTGTGTCTCATAATTACAAGACACAACATAGCTTGCTTATTTGTCTTGCATGATGCTATTTCTGAAATCACGAGGTATACAGCATTACATTCATAAGAATATCTATTACCTACTTTCTATAGCTTTGAATTTGCCAAACTAACTTCAAGTTTTCATGAAGATCCTAACTGACATACAGAATAAGCTTCCACATGAGATAACAATCCAGCTGAGTTATGCTTAATTTTTAAGAGCTTATCTTTATATTTTCAAATGACATTTAGAGATTTCCCAAGCATACTATGTCCTTTACATATGCTTAAAATAGTGGATGAATATAAGTTAGTCTTCTCTTAATGAAGTTGGATATACTTAAAAAAAATCAATTGTTAATAATGAACAGCAATGGAACAAAGATTTCAAGGACAAGTAAACTATTTGAAATATGTTCAAAATTATTAATCTTTTTGCCTTCCCACTGAATGATCTTTTTTGTATAATTTCATTTTTTCTATTTTGTTTTCAATCACAGTCAGGCAAGCTGTGCCTGTCTAGGTGAGATTCTAAAGAGCAGAACTGTCTCATTGTCGTCATACATCTCCACTCATCTACTCAAGAACATGTTCTTGATCTCTATATCTGCCACCAGCAGTTCCCAAGTTCTTCCCAATCTGTCTCTATTATTTACTACATGTGAGCTTTTGTGAGCTGAAAAGCCATCTTGCCAAACTTGCAAGAATTTTGTTCAAAATTAAACTTGGTTTGGAGATGATGTCTGAGATGTTTTTTAGCACATAGACTTCCTGACTTCAATACTGATTTCCACATTCCTAGAAGCATTCTAAATAGTTGAGGTTGTCACATCAATGAATACATTGGTATTCAGGAAATTTGAGTCATACAGTTTACAGTTGTCTCTAGCTATATGCAAGAGATTTCTTCCGGGACCACTCCCCCAACTGCACATATGTGAAAATCCCCACATACTCAGGCCCTTCAGTGGGTCCAGTGGAACTGATACATATGAAAAGTAGAGCTTTCATATACGCTCGTTTTGCATTCCTTGAATATTGTATGATAGATCCCCTGAACATAATTGGACCTGTGCAATTCTAACTCATGTTGTTCAAGGATCAACTGCAGTTATAAACATAACTAGTCATATGATAGTTTAGATGTTACAGACACTTTGTCTATGAATTAAACAGCCCAGTAGTAGGTGCCTAAGTTTAAAAATATTGTCTCTGAAAACTAGTTTAAACAAAGCAATAAATCCAGATAAAATAGGAATCTTCTATTTTAGTAACATTGTTTCTCTCCCCATTTATCAAATATTTTCACAAGTACTTAGTCTGGCAATGATTGGCAACAGAGCACAATGTTCCTTCTGACTTTTTTTTTTTTTTTTTTTTTGAGACGGAGGCTCGCTCTGTTGCCAGGCTGGAGTGCAGTGGCGCAATCTCGGTTCACTACAACCTCTGACTCCCTAGTTCAAGTGATTCTCCCGCCTCAGCCACCCACGTAGCTGGGATTACAGGCACGCGCCACCACGCCCGGCTAATTTTTGTATTTTTAGCAGAGATGAGGTTTCACCATATTGGTCAGGATGATCTCGATTTCCTGACCTCCTGATCCACCCACCTCGACCTCCCAAAGTGCTAGAATTACAGGCATGAACACTGTGCCCAGCCCCTTCTGACTTTTTAATAGATTATAACCAAAGAAAGACATACTCACATAAACAGCTTTTCACATAATTTTACCATACCATGTCAGAGTTAATGCCTTCATAATAAAGAATCCTTAACAACAGAATTGCCCCTGTTACATTATACCTAGGATGTAATACACCACATGCACAGTTGACATTTGCCATCATTTCCTCACCATTAAGACTAAGAGGAAAATGGAAGCCTGTAATTCCAGCACTTTGGGAGGCCGAGACGGGCGGATCACGAGGTCAGGAGATCGAGACCATCCTGGCTAACACGGTGAAACCCCGTCTCTACTAAAAAAAAATACAAAAAACTAGCCGGGCGAGGTGGCGGGCGCCTGTAGTCCCAGCTACTCGGGAGGCTGAGGCAGGAGAATGGCGGGAACCCGGGAGGCGGAGCTTGCAGTGAGCTGATACCCGGCCACTGCACTCCAGCCTGGGCGATGGAGCGAGACTCCGTCTCAAAAAAAAAAAAAAAAAGACAGAGGACATATAGCATTATTTCTGATTAGCATTGCCTCATAAAGTTTTTAATGATGAAACAAGTAGACTATTTCTTGCTTAAAGTTTTAGCATATTACTATTACATGATAGCATGATACACACACACAAATACTAAAATTTTAATTGTATGAATACATGTATGTTTATTTTATATATGCATACACTAAGACATATATCTAATATGTAGTATATCATATGTAGTATATATATGGTGTGACCTATATATAGTATACATAGTAAATACTATATAGTATATAATTAGGATACTATGTGTTCTACATATATCCTAGTACATGCATACATATATATATAATATGAACAATACATATAAAATTTATCCTAGTATATATCCCAGTCTCCTATATAGTACTAGTACAAATCATAGCATAAATATTTATTTTATATGTGTGTGTGTGTGTGTGTGTGTGTGTGTGTGTATCTCCTTCTTAGTCCGTTTTCTGTTGCTATAACAGAATACCTGAGAGTGGGTAATTTATAAGAAAAAAAATGTTTTATTTCTTATAGTTCTGGAGTCTGCAAAGTTCAAGATTGAGTGGCCATATCGGATCAGCTATTGGTGAGGACCTCATGCTGTGTTATAATGTGACAAAAGGCATCACAGTGTGAGACATGCATACGGACAGCCAAACTGGCTTTTATAATCCCACTCTCGTGTTAAGTAACCCACTCCCCTGATATTTCATTAAGTTATTAATCCATAAATGGATTAATCCACTAATGAGAGCAGAACCTTCATGACCCAATCATCTTTTAGGGGCCCAACCGCTTAAGATTATCATCTATAATTTATGCCTAAAAATAAAGAACATGTATTTTTAATCATTTTACCACAGGGCCACTTAGCTTTGCTTTTTCCTCCTCCAGAGACCTCACACTTTGAAAGACAATGGCTGTAAATTACAATGATTCATAATTTACTCATTTTTTGGTCTTTTTGTAAAATTTATTTTTATTTCAATAGGTTTTTGAGAAACAGGTGGTTTTTGATTATGTGAATAACTTCTTTAGTTGTGATTTCTGAGATTTTGGTGCACCCTTCACCCAAGCAGTGTACACTGTACCCAATGTGTAGTCTTTTATCCCCCAATCCCCTCCCACCTTTTCCACTGGATCCCCAAAGTCCACTGTATAATTACTATGCCTTTCCATCCTCATAGCTTAACTCTCACTTATGAATGAGAACGTACAATGTTTGGTTTTCCATTTCTGAGTTAGGTCACTTAGAAAAATATTCTCCAATTCCATACAGGTTGCTGTGAATGCCATTATGCCATTATTTCATTCCTTTTTATGGCTGAGTAGTATTATATATTCCAAGTTTTATCATGTTTTCTTAATCTACTTGTTGATTGATGGGCATTTGGACTGGTTCCATATTTTCGCAATTGCAAATTGTGCTGCTATAAACATACTTGCTCAAGTATCTTTTTCGTATGACTTCTTTTCTTCTGGGTAGATATTTAACAGTGTGATTGCTGGATCAAATTGTAGATCTACTTTTAATTGTTTAAGGAATATCCACACTGTTTTCCATAGTGGTTGTACTAGTTTACATTCCTATCAACAGTGTAAAAGTGTTCCCTTTTCACCACCTCCACACCAACATCTATTATATTCTTATTTTTTGATTATGGCCATTCTTGTAGGAATAAGGTTGTATTTCATTGTGGTTTTGATTTGCTTTCCTTGATCATTAGTGATATTGAGCATTTTTTTCATAAGTTTGTTGGCCATTTGTATATATTCTTTTGAGAATAGTCTATTCATGCCCTGGGCTCATTTTTTGATGGGATTATTATTTCTTTCTTTCTGATTTGTTTTAGTTCCTTATAGATTCTAGATATTAGTCATTTGTCAGAAGCATTATTTGCAAATACTTTTTTCCCACTTGGTGAGTTGTCTGTTTAATATGCTGATTGTTTCTTTTGTTGTGAAGAATCTTTTTAGTTTAATTAAGTCTCTTTTATTTACCTTTGTTTTTGTTGCATTTCATTTTGGGTTCTCAGTCATAAAGTCTTTGCCTAAGCCAATGTCTGGAATGGCTTTTTTTCAACGTTATTTTCTAGAACTTCTATGGTTTCATTTCTTAGATGTAAGTCTTTAATCCATCTTGAGTTGATTTTTATATAAGGTGAGAGATGAGGATTCAGTTTTATTCTTTCAAATGTGGCTTGCCAATTATCCCAGAACCATTTGTTAAATAGGGTGTCCTTTTCCCACTTTATGTTTTTGTTTGCTTTGTCATTTAATTCTGCTCCGATATTCGTTATTTCTTTTCTTCTGTTGTATTCAGGTTTCGTTTGTTTTTGTTTCTCTAGGTCCTTGAAGTGTGATCTTAGATTGTCCATTTGTGCTCTTTCAGACTTTTTGTCTTAGGCATTTAATGCTGTTAACTTTACTCTTAGCACTGCTTTTGCTGTATCCCAGAGGATTTTATTGGTTATATCACTATTATCATTCAGTTCAAAAAAATTTTAAATTTCCATCTTGATTTTATTGTTCACCCAATGATCATTCTGGAGCAGATTATTTAATCTCTACATAATTGCATGGTTTTCAGGGTTCCTTTTGGAGTGGATTTCCAATTTTGATCCACAGTGGTCTGAGAGAGTACTTGATGTAATTTTGATTTTCTTAAATTTATTAAGACTTGTTTTGTGGCCTAGCATATTGTCTCTCTTGGAGAATGTTCCATGTGCTGATGAATAGAATGTATATTCTGCAGTTGTGGGGTAGAATGTTCTGTAAACATCTGTTAAGTCCATTTGTTCTAGGGTATAGTTTAAGTACTTTATTTCTTTGTTGACTTTCTATCTTGATGACCTGTCTAGTGCTGTCAGTGGAGTATTGAAGTCCCCCACTATTATTGATTTGCCATCTATCTCTTTTCTTAGGTCAATAGTAATTGTTTTCTACATTTGGGAGCTCCTGTGTGAGGTACATATATATTTTGGATTGTGATATTTTCCTGTTGGACTAATCCTTTAATCATTGTATAAAGTCTCTTTTTGTCTTTTTTAACTGTTGTTGCTTTAAAGTCTGTTTTGTCTGATATAAGAATAGCTATTTCTGCTCACTTTTGGTGTTCATTTGCATAGAATATTTTTTTTCTACCTTTTTACTTTAAGTTCAGGTGATTCTCTTGAAGACATCAGATACTTACTTTGTGGATTTTTATCCATTCTCCTATTTTGTATCTTTTAAGTGGAGCATTTAAACCATTTCCATTTAACGTCAGTATAGAAATGTGAGGTACTATTCTATTCATCATGCTAGTTGTTGCCTGAATACCTTCTTTTTTTGTGTATGCGTTACTTTTTTATAGGCTCTGTGAGACTTATGCTTTTAGGAGGTGTATTTTGGGGTTTGTTTCAAGATTTAGGGCTCCTTTTAGCATTTCTTGTAGTGCAGCCTTGGTAGTGGGGAATTTACTAAGCATTTGTTTGTCTGAAAAATATTTTATCTCTCCTTCATCTATGAAGTTTAGTTTCACTGAATACAAAATTCCTGGATGATAATTGTTTTGTTTAAAAAGGCTAAAGATAAGACCCCAATCCCTTCTGGGTTGTAGAGGTTCTGCTGAGAAATCTGCTGCTAATCTGGTAGGATATCCCTTATGGTTTACCTGATGTTTTTGCCTCACTGCTCTTAAAATTCTCTTTGTCTTAATTTAGATAACTTGATGATCTCTTTGCAATGAATTTCCCAGGTGTTCTTTGGGCTTCTTTTATTTGAATGTCTAGATCTTTAGCAAGACCAGGGAAGTTTTCCTCAATGATTCCCTCAAATAAGATTTTCAAACTTTCAGATTTGTCTTCTTCCTCAGGAACAGCAATTATTTTTATGTGTGATCATTTTACATAATCCCAAATTTCTTGGAGGCTTTGCTCACGTTTTAAATTCTTTTTTCTTTGTCTTTGTCAGATTGTGTTAATTCCAAAGCTGTGTCTTTGAGCTCTAAAGTTTTTTCTTCTACTTGTTCTAGTCTATTGCTGAAACCTTTTAGTGTATTTTGTATTTCTTTAAGTGTGTATTTTATTTCCCAAAGTTGTGATTTTTTTTTTTGGTCTTTATAATCTCTATTTCTCCAGAGACTATTTCCTCCATAATCCTGGGGTATTTTTATTATTTCTTTATGTTGGTTTTATGTTTCTCTGCTACCTCCTTGAGTAGCTTAATAATCCATCTTCTGAATTCATATAATTTCCTATAATAATCTCATATGGTTTTTAAAAAATTTTCAGTATCTGTGGTTATTCTTTCCTCACAACTATTTTTTTATTCTCCTCATTTATCATTTGAAAAGTTCAGCAATGTTTATCTAATTACTAACCTTATTAAAACATTAGGTTTATTCTGAATACTTAAAATATTCTAGTATCTTAAGATTATCTAATTATTGTATTAGAATTATTATTATATCTATCATTTATCTATCCTCTTTTATGTGTAATGATCACATTTTGTCCTATATTTTCTATTATAAAAATACTTCTATTTCATATTTCTCTTTTTTTGTTTATGTTAATATTCTAAGACTTTTACTATTTCTTTTAATTTTACTATTTCTTTTTATTTTATTTTAAGTTCCATGACACATGTGCAGAATGTGCAGGTTTGTTACGTAGGTAAATGGTTACCATGGTGATTTGCTGCACCTATCCTAGGTATTATGCCTGAAATACATTAGCTATTTTTCCCGATGCCCTCCCTCCTTTTTCCCACACCCCCGACAATCTCCAGTAGGTGTTGTTCTCCTCCATGTGTCTATGTATCCTCATTGTTCACCTCCCATTTATGAGTGAGAACATGCATTGTTTGGTTTTCTGTTGCTGTGTTAGTTTGCTGTGTATAGTGGCTTCCAACTCCATCCATGTCCCTGAAAAGGACATGATCTCATTCCTTTTTATGGCTATGTAATATTCCATGGTATATATGTGCCACATTTTCTTAATATAGTCTATCACTGATGGGCATTTGGGTTGATACCATGTCTTTGCTATTGTGAATAGTACTGTAATTAATATATGTGTGCACGTATCTTTATAATAGAATCATTTATATTCCTTTGGCTATATACCCAGTAATGAGATTGCTTGGTCAAATGGTATTTCTGGTTCTAGGTCTTTGAGGAATCACCACACTGTCTTTCACAATGGTTGAACTAATTTACATTCTCACCACAGTGTAAAAACGTTCCTATTTCTCCACAACCTCTCTCCAGCACCTGTTGTTCCTTATTTTTTAATAATCGTCATTCTGACTGGTGTGATATGGTATCACATTGGGGTTTTGATTTGTATTTCTCTAATGACCAGAGATGTTGAGCTTTTTTTCATATCTTTGTTATCTGCATAGATGTCTTCTTTTGAGAAATGTCTGTTCATGTCCTTTGCCCACTTTTTAATGGAGTTGTTTTTTTCATGTTAATTTGTTAAGGTTCCTTGTAGATTCTGGGTATTAAACATGTGTCTGATGAATAGATTGCAAAAGTTTTCTCCTATTCTGGAGGTTTTCTGTTCCCTCTGAAGGTAGTTTCATTTGCTATGCTGAAGCTTCTTAGTTTAATTAGATCTCATCTGTTAACTTTTGCTTTTGTTGAGATTGCTTTTGATGTTTTAATGATGAAATCTTTGCCTATGCCTATGTCCTGAATGGCATTGCCCAGATTTTCTTCTACAGTTTTTACAGTTTTACGCTTCATATTTGAGTCTTTAATTTATCTTGCGTTATTTTTCATATAATGTGTAAAAAATTGGTCGAGTTTCAATTTTCCACATATAGCTAACCAGTTCTCCCAGCACCATTTATTAAACAGGGAATCTTTCCCCATTGTTTGTTTTTGTCAGGTTTGTCGAATATCAGATGGTTGTAGATGTGAGGTCCTACTTCTGAGTTCTCTATTCTGTCCCATTTTTCTATGTGCCTATTTTTCTACCATGCTGTTTGGTTACTGTAGCCTTGTGGTATAGTTAGAAATTAGGTAGTGTGATGCTTTCAGCTTTGTTTTTTTTTTTTGCTTAATATTCTTTTGGGAATATAGACTCTTTTTTGCTTCATTATGAATCTAAAAATAGTTTTTCTTGGCCGGGCGCGGTGGCTCAAACCTGTAATTCCAGCACTTTGGGAGGCCAAGACGGGCGGATCACGAGGTCAGGAGATCGAGATCATCCTGGCTAAAATGGTGAAACCCTGTCTCTACTAAAAAAAGTACAAAAAACTAGCCGGGGGAGGTGGCGGGCGCCTGTAGTCCCAGCTACTCC
>NW_012105365.1:5945350-5961150 GCF_000951045.1 Mandrillus leucophaeus
AATTTATTTTATTAAATTTATAAAATGCTTTGAGCAGTATGGCCATTTTTATGATATTGATTCTTCCTATCCATGAGCCATGGAATGTTTTTCCATTTGTTTGTGTCATGTCTCTTTTCCTTGAGCAGTGGTTTATAGTTCTCTGTGAAGAGTTCCTTCACTTCCCCTGTTAGCTCTATTCCTAGATATCTTATTTTATATTTTTTTAGCAATTGTGAATAATAGTTCACTCATGATTTGGCTCTGTGTTTGTCTGTTGTTGGTTCATAGGAATGCTTGTGATTTTTGAACACTGATTTTGTATCCTGAGATTTTGCTGAAGTTGCTTATCAGCTTAGGAAGCTATCGCACAGAGATGGTGGAGTTTTCTAGAAATAGGATCATGTCATCTGCAAAGCTGGAAAATTTGACTTCCTCTTTTCCTATTTGAATACCCTTTATTTCTTTCTCTTGGCTGATTGCCCTGGCTAGAACTTCAAATACTATGTTGAATAGGAGTGGTGGGAGGGCATTCTTGTCTTGTGCCAGTTTTTATGGGGAATGATTCCAGCTTTTACCCATTCAGTGTGATATTGACTGTGAATTTTTCATAAATGGCTCTAATTATTTTGAGGTATGTTCCTTTAGTACCTACTTTATTGAGAGTTTTTAACGTGAACGAATGTTGAATTTTTTCTAAAGCCTTTTCTGTGTCTATTGAGATAATCATTTGTGGTTTTTGTGTTTAGTTTTGTTTATGTGATGAATTACACTTATTGATTTGAATATGTTGAACCAGCCTTGCATCCTAGGGATTAAGATTATTTGACTGTGATGTATAAGCTTTCTGATGTGCTTCTGGATTTGGCTTGCCAGTATTTTACTGAGGATTTTTGCATTTATGTTAATCAGGGATATTGGCCTGAACTTTTTTTTTTTTTTCCCTGTATCTCTGCCAAGTTTTGGTATTAGGATAATGCTGACCTCATAGAATGAGTTAGGGAGGAGTCCCCCCTTTTCAATTGTTTGGAATAATTTCAGACGAAATGGTACAAGCTCTTCTTTGTATATTCAGTAGAATTCAGCTCTAAATTTATCTGGTCCTTTTTTTTTCTTTTCTTTTCTTTTTTTCTTTTTTCGGTCGGTAGGCTATTTATTACTACCACAATTTCAGTACTTGTTACTTGTCTATTCAGTGATTCAGGTTCTTCCTGGTTCAATCTTGAAAGAGTGTACCTGTCCAGGAATTTATCCATTTCTTCTAGATGTTCTACTCTATTTGCATAGAGGTGTTTATATTATTCTCTAATGGTTGTTTGTATTTTTGTGGGGTTACTGGTAATATAGCCTTTATTATTTTTTATTGTATCTATTTGATTCTTCTTTCTTTTCTTCTTTAATAGTCTAGCTAGCGGTCTATCTATTTTATTAATTTTTTCAAAAGAAAATGAATTCATTGATTTTCTGAAGTGTTTTTGTGTCTCCATCTCCTTCAGTTCCACTCTCATCTTGGTTATTTCTTGTCTTCTGTTAGCCTGGAGGTTTGTTTGCTCTTAGGTCTCTAGTTCTTTAAGTTGTGATGTTAGAGTATAGATTTAAGGTCTTTCTACTTTTTTGATGTGGGCATTTAGTGCTATACATTTCCCTCTTAACACTGCTTCAGCTGCATCCCAGAGGTTCTGACACTTTGTCTGTTTGTTCTCACTAGTTTCAAATAACTTCTTGATTTCTGTCTGAATTTTGTTATTTACCCAGGAGTCATTCAGGAGCAAGATGTTCAATTTCTATGTAGTTGTGTAGTTTTGAGTGAATTTTTAAATCTTGAGTCCTAATTTGATTACACTGTGGTCTTAGAGACTGTTATGATTTCAGTTCTTTCGAATTTGCTGAGGAGTGTTTTACTTCCAATTATGTGATCAATTTTAAAGTAAGTGCCATGTGGTGGCAATAAAAATGTATATTTTGTTGTTGTTTTTGGGTGGAGAGTTTTGTAGATATTTGTCACGTCCACTTGATCCAGAGCTGAATTCAAGTTCTGAATATCTTTGCCAATTATCTGCCTTGATGATTTGTCTCATATTGACAGTGGAGTGACAAAGTCTTTCACTATTATTGTGTGAGAGTCCAAGTCTCTTTGTAGGACTCTAAGAACTTGTTTAATGAAATTGGGTTTTCCGGTATTGGATGCATATATATCTAGGATAGTTAGCTCTTCTTGATGAATTAAACCTTTTATCCTTATGTAGTGCCCTTCTTTGTCTTTTTTTTATCTTTATTGGTTTAAATTATGTTTTTTCAGAAACTAGGATTTCAACCTCTGCTTTTCTTCTGCTTTCCATTTGCTTGGTAAACTTTCCTTCATCTTTTCTTTTTTGAGCCTATGTGTGTACACAAATTGGTTTTTGAATACAGCACACCAATGAGTTTGACTCTATCCAGCTTGCCCCTCTGTGTCTTTTAATTGGGGCATTAATTTAATTAGCCCATTTGCATTTAAGGTTATGTAATTTAATTAGCCCATTTACATTTAAGGTTGATATTGTTATATGTTAATTTGATCCTGTCATCATGATGTTAACTGGTTATTTTGCAGACTTGTTAATGTAGTTGCTTCATAGTGTTATTGGTCTGTATACTTCAGTGTGTTTTTGTATTGGCTAGTAATGGTTTTTCCTTTCTATATTTAGTGCTTCTTTCAGGAGCTCTTGCAAGGCAGGCTTTGTGGTGATAAATTCCCACAGCATTTGCTTGTCTGAAAAGGATTTTATTTCTCCTTCGCTAATGTTTCACACATAGTTTCACCAGATCTGAAATTCTGGGTTGGAAATTATTTTCTTTAATAATATTGAATATTGACCCCCAATATCTTCTGGCTTGTAGTGTTTCCGCTAAGTGGGCTGATGTTAGTCTGATGGGTTTTACTTTGTAGGTGACTTGACCTTTCTTTCCAGTTGCCCTTGCGTTTTTTCTTGCATTTCGACCTTGGAGAATCTGATGATTATGTGTGTTGGGGATTATCTTCTCATGGAGTATTTTACTGGTGTTGTCTGGATTCCTAAATTTGAATGTTGGCCTGTCTTGTTAAGTTGGAGAAATTATCCTGGATAATATCCTGAAGTATGTTTTTCAACTTGGTTCTGTTCTCCCTGTCTCTTTCAGGTACCCCAATCAATCATAGGTTCGGTGTTTTGACAAAATTCCATAGATATTGGAGGTTTTGTTCATTCCTTTTTATTATTTTTTTCTCTAAGCTTGCCAGCATGTCTTATTTCAGCAAGATAGTCTTCAATCTCTGAGATTCTTTTATCCACTTGGTCTATTTGGCAATTGATACTTGTGGTTGCATTGTTAAGTTATCCTGTTGTGTGTTTTGGCTCCTTTGGATTATTTATATTCTCTAAACTGGTTATTCTGGTTAACTGCTCTTGTAATGTTTTATTATGTTTCTTAGCTTCTTTGCATTGGGTTAGAAGATAGTCCTTTAGCTCAGTGAAATTCATTATTACCCAACTTCTGAAGCCTCTTTCTGTCGGTTTATCCATCTCACTCTCAACCCAATTCTGTGCTCTTGCTGGAGATGTGTTACAATCATTAGGAGTACAAGAGGCTCTCTGGCTTTTTGAGCCTTCAGTGTTTTCTTGCACTGTTTCCTTCTCCTCTTTGTGAGCTTATCTACCTTCAATTTTTGAGTATGCTGACCTTTGGATGGGATTTTTGTGGGATCTTTTTTGTTGATGTTGCTGTTGCTTTGCTTTTGGTTTGTTTGTTTTTCTTTTAGCAGGCCCTTCTTCCATAGGGCTGCTGCGGTTTGCTGGGGGTCCACTCCAGACCATATTTGCCTGTGTCCCTCCCACACTTGGTATTACCAGCAGAGGCTGAAAAACAGCAAAGATGGCTGCTTGTTCCTTACTCTAGGAGCTCCATCCCAGAGGGACATTGACCTGCTGCTGGTGGGAATGCTCTTGTATAAGGTGGCTGGTGACTCCTATAGGGGGATCCCACATAGTCAAGAGTGATAGAATCAGGGACACACTTAATGAAGAACTGACTGCCTTTTGGAGGTGTAGGTGCACTGTGTTGGGAGGAATCCCCCTTGCTTGGACTGGCTGGCCTCTTCAGAGCCAGCAAGCAGGAAAGACTAAGTCTACTGAGCCATGGAAATCACAGCAGCCCTTCCCGCAGGGGCTCTGTCCCAGAGAGATCAGAGTTCTGTCCATAAACCCATGGATGGAGTTGCTAAAATTCCTGCAGGGTGGCTTTGCTTAGTGGGGGGAAATGGATCCTGGTCCCACCTAAAGAAGCAGTCTGGCCAAGATCTGCCACAGCCACTGCGTTGCGCCATAGGAAAATCTTCCCGGTCCAAACTGTCCGGTCTCCTGGCACTGGCAGGGGCAAATGGCAGACTGGAGCCACAGTGATCACAGCCACCACTCCCCCAATAACTCAATCCATTTAGGCAGTCTCCAGCCTGCTGTCACTGGCTGCAACACAAGTGGCTGCTGACTGTCTCTATAGCTCTATGCTTGGACCCCAACCATGGGCTTATAAGGGTATGTCCTGATCCATGCATGGGTTGTACAGAACTGTGAAAACAGTGAGGTTTCCTGGGTAAGGTAGCACTATTACTCACTGCTTCCCTTAGCTGGGGGTGGATGCTCCCCTTGCCCTGTGCGGCATCCAGGTGGGCCATTGTTCTATGCTTCTTTTCCTCACTCTCTGTAGGTTGTGCCAACTGCCTAGTAATTCTCAATAAGAAAACCTGGATACTTCAGCTGAAGGTGCAGGATCCATTCACCATTTTCATTCTTCTCAGTGGAAGCCACCAACAGCAGCTGCTTCTAGTTAGCCATCTTGTCCCCTCTTTTCTATGTTTTAGTCTTTGTTTTTTAGTAAGTTGTTAAAGTTTATGACAGGTTTGTCATTATCTTTAATTCAAGCACTATTAAGTTCATGTTGTTTAATTTTTATGAAGTTAAGAACCTTTAAAAAGTATTTTCTTTTGCTCCCAATACTTTTGGCTTGTGAACACAAGTTATAGCTTGCAAAGCCCGTGCACTTTAAATTTAGCCAGGTTCTTTGTGTTTGTGTGTGACCAACTACTAAATTAGTTTTTGGAAATATTTCAAGGACATTCCATAAAGTATGGTTTTATTCTCTATTTTTAGAATGTGTATAACAGGTTCATTGTTATTTAATCACTCTGTTTTTCCATATTTTCGTGTAATAGGCCTATATAATTCAAAAAAGTTGTTTCAAAATCAAATTTTTATTCTGATTTTACTTAGTTTCTTTTGCCTTTTCAAACTAAATACTTTTAACTCTTTGTTATTTGGTGTAGTTACAGCTCTGACTGCCATAACATCTTCATAAATTATTTTTCTAATGATATATTTTTCCCCTCATAATGCCTCTAATTTTAAGATCATGCTGTTAGATAATAACATGATCACTTCACCCAGTTGTTGCTCTTGGCTAGGTATTGTTTCGCCTTCCATGTATTCATTTACTTTTAACCTTTCCTCATCACTTTCCTATTTATGGTTCTTATGAAGAAATACATTTCTTAATAGTCCTTTTAATGCAAATTGAAATTCTTTTTCTCTCCCTCTCTCTCTCTGACCACTATTTTTTCTTGTGAATATAAATAATTCAAAATCCAAGCTGTTGGAACTTTAAGTATTTAAAGTCTTTAAGGAATGTGATTATGAAACCTGAGTCACAGGACAAACCACTGTAACCTAGGCAGCAGGAACCTTTGTTTCTCTGATTATACATTAGTCTTCTTCCTTACTTATATTGTTTTGTAAAATATTGCAAATGACTAAAGGACACAGTGAAGACCCCTTTACTCTTTCTTGTTGATCTTCATTATAGATTAATTTCCCTCTTATCTTTCTCACAGGAAGACTTCATAACTATCATATCATCTTACAATAGAATGTTAAATACACTTTTAAATTAGTAAAGAAATATATACAGCTGTAAAGAGAAAAAAAAACAAGCTTTGAAAAAAATTAACTAATAAAACATTTGTAATGTATAAACCAGCATATAGAAAATGTTGTAAATCTGTTCATTTTTTTCTCATATAAGTAAGACCTTAATTTTTAACTTTGGAGCACTTACCCCATTTCTCTAAAGTCTGTATTTCCCAGATGGTTATTCCCAGCATTGGGCTCAAATAAACTCTATAATGAATCATATATTCTGACTCTCATTATTTAAGGTTGACATCTCTCTCAGCTCATTGAACTGTACTATAAAAACAGATGTATTTGATTTTATATTATCCATTTTTAGTCACTATTTTGTAAGCTTTCTATTTGTTCCATCCTTTTAACCCCTATATCCTTATTAATTGATGAGGTTATCAGTCATTACTTATTTCCCTTATTAAATTGTAAGTTATGTTAGATCCTCTACCTACAGTTAATTATGTATCTTTTTCTAACACTGACAACCAAAAACATTTTCCTTACTATTATTTGAAAACAAAGCACTGATTATTTCACCTAGTCAATGTACACAATTCACCTACTGTTTCTTTTCATCTGCTATAAGCATAATATTTAAAATACTTCCACCACACTTACCTGACTTTATTTTATCCAGCTACTAAGTTTATCTGAGACAATTTAGTACTTCACTTTGGCTCTAATATAATAATTCTCTACACAATATGCCCCATTTATCTCAAGAATCCCAATTCAGCTAAGTCATTAGTCACTGATTTAGATTAAGCTGTGTATTACTAACCACTGTTATCTGTCCTCGTTATTTTCCAAAGTCTAAAGTCTCTGTTCATTTTTTGTTTAAGTAATATATCTAAATGTTTGCTAAGACTCATGCATCTTGCTCTAGTGGTTTACATGCTGTGAATCAATACATTCCTTTTAAAAATTAACACATAATAATTGGGTATATTTATGATAGACAGAATGATATTTTCATACATACAGTGTGCAACAATCAAACCAGGGTAATTAGCATAACCATTACCATAAGCATTTATTATTTATTTGTGTTAGGGAAATTCAAAATCCTCCCTTCTAGTTATTTTTAAATATACAATAATTATTGTTATTTATAGACACTACAGTGCTATAGAAGAGTAGAATTTATTCCTCCTATCTACCTGTAATTTTGTGTCCTTTTACCAACTTCTCCCTGTCCCTCATTCCCCCCTGCCTTCCCCAGTCTGTAGTAACCACTACTCTATTCTCTACTTCTGTAAGATCAAAATTTTTTAGCTTCCACATATTCTTTTCATGACAAGGAAGTAATCCCATGACTAAGTGTAGAATTCTCAGTCGTTTTTTTCTCTTAGTAGTTGTCTGAAAATATTATTCCATTGTCTTTAACGCCTAATATTATAAATGGGAAGTATGAGTTCAGTTTCATTCTTTTCCTTTTGGAAGAAAAATATTGGAATAAAAACTTGAAATATTTATTTTTACACAGAAATTTAGGAATCATTACCCAGGTTGAATACCACTGATCTGAAATGCTTGAGGCCAGCAGAAGTATTTCAGATTTTAGATTTTGGAATTATCACATTATACCAGTTGAGCATCCCAAATTCAAAACTTCAAATTGGATGTTCCTATGAGCATTTCCTTTGAGTGTCATATAGGTGCCCAAAAAGTGTTGCATTTGGAAGCATTTAGAATTTCAAATTTTCAGATTTGGAATGTTCGACATGCATCATATATCTAGATGTGTTTTTTGTCCTATTTTGTCTAAAATGTTGGGACTCTTCCATTATTCAAATCCAAGTTCTTAGTTCATGGAGATATTATTTTTAAATTTTTAAATCCTTTCCTGTTCTTCATTTGCTCCTTGTAGGAATTGTTTGTCACCTTTTCTGTGTCAGTCCTACAGGACACTGACTTACATGTGCAACTCTTCGTATTTTTATTGTGTGTACCAAACGTTTCTTTCATTTGATCATTTGGGCCACAAACTCAGGTCTCAATAACACAAATTCCATTATTTAATTCATCTACTGATTTTTAAAATGGAAGTTTTTAAAACAAAATATTTCTATTTTGCTATTGAATCTTGTTTTAGTACTTACATTTCTCTGTATTTTCATTGTCTTTCATCTGGGTCTTGGAATTGCTTTTGCTTCCTTTTTGCTGTTTAGAATTATTATTATATTTTATAAATATAAATACAAATACTTTCACATAAGTGATCTAGTTTAATCTTTGTAGCAATTTAAGTGATTTTTTTAAAAATATACCATATAGAAGTAGATACTACAGCTTAAGGAAGTGAAAATTCTTGCCCACATTCACACAGCCAGGTGTGAGATGTAAATTTAAGATTCTCTGATACAAAAGTCCTCTTTATTTTCATGACTTAGTATATTGTCTTTCTAGAGCAGCTTTAAATTTATCTTGTATATTTTAACCTGATTTTTAAAACCTGTGAAAATTTTAAGTTTACATTATAAATGCATATTTATACAAGCAAATACTTTGCGTGTCAGAAAATAAATATTCACACATCAATACATTATTATTACCAAAAGATCATCACCATTTTACCAATATATTATATGCATGTTATACATTAAATACTATTTTCTAAAACAACATTTCTATATGCATGTTCATTTAAATATATTTTAATAAAGCAACTAATTTAGTATATTCAGAGTTTTATCTTGCTTTTTCACTTAATATTATAGTGTTATTTTTCTACAGGACTACATGTTTTTCCCTTCATTCATTTCTGATATCAGCAGTATTTATTTTTCTTTTCTGATTTTGCGGGCATTCTTCTTAGCCTCCATCTCTTGTTTTATTTATATTAGCTTATCTTGCTTTAGCACTACAAAGTAATTCGTCTTAAACAGCTTTATGCATTTATGGGTATGTTTCATTATGATACTATTTTATGTACACACACTGGTACACAAACACATACAATACTTTTTTAGGAGTTTTTGGGGTGATTTTCATCATTTTGTTTGCTTAACATAGTAGGATCATATAATACATACTCTACTATATCTTGCTTTTTCATGCAGCTCTACTCTCCCAATTGGTATAGCTTTAATTTAGAATTTAAAAGGGCTACACAGTATTTTATAGCATGAGTACAACCTATTTTATTTACTTTTCTGTTCAGTGTTGGCTATTCTCTTTTTTATTTTTTTTCTTGAGCAGTGATGAAAATGCAATAATCACATTATATTTTATTCACCCACCTTGATAACCAATAATATGTGGAAGATACAGTAAAACAAAAAAAAAGTCTACATTACTTTCATATCCTTTTCTCTCAAGTAAATCAATTATGAGACATTTCTCTCTAAATAATAATCATTGTCTCTGATTTTAAGTGCTACTTAATAATTGAATGTATATTTATTCTTCTCTAGACATGGCTTCCTTTGAACATGTAATGAAATCTATTATAAATTCTTTCCCCTAAACTTTTTTTTAGGTTGATTCTGCCTGCTTCTTGAGTTCCAAAACCTCCCTTAGATAAAGCAGTGAATGCCAGAAGAGCTAATGAAATACATGACTGCCTGGTTATAAGGCATTCAAAACCACTGACATATGATTGATGTTCATTTAACACCCCCTATTATCTCTATTCCAATTTTGGCACTTTGATTGCTGTGCATAGGTAGAAAATAGTAAGAAAGCTTGTATCTGCTCTATTAAATTTGAAGTGATATTTTATATTTTATATTAACATTTTCATATAGAACAAAGATGACACAGCCTAAATTATGCATCCTTTAACGAAGTTACATATGGTGTCAGGACTTGTGGAATTTAGAATTTCTAGTTTTTTATTCATTTTTCCCTAATATACATTGCAAATTATTTTCTCATCTCTAGATATATTTAATATTGTATACAGTGAAGGGATATTCCCAAATGGATAATAAAATCTGAATAATTTTGTTGTGATTTCTTTATTATCTAACTGCTTTTGTATGTTTATGACAGTAACAGTATACTTGTGACTGGTTACGTGAATTTCTTAAATTTCTTTAAGAAATTCTAAAATACTTAGTCCAGAGGCTGTACATACTTTCTCATTCACTTGGTATATCTAGTCTACATAGTAGATACATATATATTATAAATCTGACAGAGAGATTTAAGTTGAAATGTAATCATTATCGTTTACTAGCTACCGTGAGCGAACACAACTCTTTCATGGATCATCCATTTCTCTAATAGCCTCCAGATTTCTTTAGAAACATCTCTTTTCCATTATTAGTCATAGAGTTGGAATGGGATTGACAATATCACAGCTCCAGCGATAGTTCTTTATTTGTCAAGATAATCTGAAAAAATTCACCTCCTTGGTCAAAATATTTAGAATATTTAGACCACTCTGTATAAGATGTTCTAACTACAAATTAGTTAATTCCTTTCTTGTTTTCTGTTTCTTATTTTTCTGTCATTATTACTAACTCTGTGACATTGGACAAGCTACCTAATCTCCTTGAACTTTTGTTTCTTCTCTGTAAAACAGTGGTTCCAGTATAATATACTCTGTAGAGTTATTATAAAGTTTAAACTACATAGCACGTTTATAATGATATGTTTTCTATACAGTGTAGACAATAAGAGATTAACAATGGAAACAGCAGTCTTGAAAATTTGATCTCAAAATCTCTCTAAAGCCCAGGAGTAGGCTGATGTGAGAGTAACAGTAGGAAATAGTTTCCTTTACACACCCATGCTAATGACAACGGGGCTCCACAGGCAAGCCTATAATCACTATTCCCATTATTCAGTGAAATCCAGTGCCATGTAACCAATATATCTTCAAATGAAATGTTTTCCTCATAACCCCCTGTGCTTGTAGATTTTAGGTCTAGTTAAATACTTAATATCGATCAAGGTAGTCAAGCAAATTTGTGAACATCATCATTGCATGGGGTGATTTAAAGTGACTACCAGTCCTTGGTGATGACAAGTTAATGTTTCATGATTCACTGTTGCCATTGTTTACCATGATAACTTATAATTAAGAAAGCACTCATGCTTGGAACCACTGTACCTCCTTCCTACAAAATATAAAGGTGTTTATTTTTCCTTAAGTAAGTTGTTAAGTATTTAAGAGACATTTCTTAAAAGGAAAATTGTTACATGATATGAAAAACTACTTGTATAAATTAAGAACAGTCACAGGAAAATGTGAATAATTAATCATTTAAATAATAGGTTAAGAAAATAAAATAAGAAGTACAAATAAACACTTATCACCATATTGCTCTATTAAAAATTTGGGGGCATATTTAGCAAAAATCACTAAAAAGTGATACCATATACAGCTATGCGAAACAGAGTTTATTTTCTTGAATGAACCAGAAGTTATTCTAGAAATGAAGAACTAAAAAATATATTAAAAGAATGCTGTTCTTCATAGAGAGAAAAAAAATATTTTAATCCCAAAGTTATATTTTTACCTTTCTCTATTCTATTTTGTGTTCTCTAAAATGTCTAAAAAATCTTACCCTTAAAATATGAAATATATACAAATACAAGTATAACTAGTAAAGGAGAAATTTGTCATGATCATTTATTTCAAAAGTATGAACTTCAGACATTGTCCTATCTTTGTAAAACTTAATTACATTTTCGATACTTCATTTATAAAACTCTGGTCAACCTTCAAATCACCAACACTTACTCCAGTTAGATATCCTAAGTGTCTTTTCTACAATTTGTTTGCTTTGTGGTTTTCTTTTTTTGATGAGGGGTAATAAAAAGCAATTTTATCTGTATTTTTAATACTGCTCTTCTATAAGAACCTATAATAACTCATGAATGTGTGATTCTCATTGTTTTGTGTCATTCTGAATCAATTGTTTCCGGCAGTCCTTTTTCTTAAATTTAGTGAATTTTGAAATTAATGGGCAATGTCTGACACTTCTGTTATTCATGTCCTATCTTTAGTAGTTTATTTTGAGGCTAACATATCAGTGTTCTCCATAAATACACTGTTGCATGATGGAAAACATAACAATTCGTGTGTAAATTTTGGCATTTTGTGTGCCAAACTTATGTTGAAGTGGTTTTCTATTAAAGTGTTTACTTACACAATAACGAGGAAAAGTAATGTCATTTTTGTTTGTTTGTTTAAAATGTTTTGGTGCTTCAGTGAAAAAAACTCTAAAAGGAAAAATTAGAAATTAAAGGTAAATGAAATAATCCATAGATATTAATGTATCTGTAATTAAACAATAATTTTAATATTGTGCTCTTTTACTATGTAACATTCAAGAAGGAGTAATTTCTGCATACATGCTGCTATATAGCTATAGGAGTGCAAATTCAATGGGCAAAATTGTTGAAATAAGAAAATATAACTGATTCCTCTCAAATTATTTCTTCAATAATTTTAATATTGATTCATCACCTTTTATACCATCTTACCTAGTATTTTGAAGCTCTCACCATCTCTAATACATTTTTAATTTTAAATTAATGATGTTGTGGGAATAACAAGAAATGAGGGGAAATAGTTACATAATAAATTGTTGAGACCCTGAAATTATTTCAAATCTTACTAAGGCTAAACAGGTTCAGAAATTTTCACTAGTCAGATAAATAATAGTGATGCTTTTTGTTTCCTATTAAAATTATTCAGCAAAATTTTACTAAAATTTGTTAAACACATAAAATACTCTAGTTTTCAATCAAAGAGAAAATTCAGGATTGTTCCCAAAGTTGTATTTAGATTGCCCTTGATATTAGTAAATATAGATGCATTATATTTATATTTTACCTTATAACATTAAGCACATACATAAAGGATATTGCTGTGATTGATGGTAAACTTAGGTTTATATAAGTAAATGTACTGGATATCTATCACTCATACATACTGTTTTTCTCTTTTTCATAATTAGCTCAATTTCAAGTTGTGCTTGGAATTTACATAGTTATCACAGAGTTTTTAAAGGGCTGAGTAATAAAAGACAGAGATTATTTCATTTTTGTATACACATGCACACACACATATATGGGAAGACTCAATATCAGAGAAATATCAGATCTCTTCATATCAATAATGTTGGAGAGGTTACTTAAAAATCCCAATTTCTTTCAAAGACATTGGCAAGTTATCTCTCTCCCTTTATATTAGTCTATTTTCAAGCTGCTGATAGAGACATACCTGAGACCAGGCAATTTACAAAAGAAAGAGGTTTAATCAACAAACCACAGTTCCACCTGGCTGAGGAGCCTCACAATCATGGTGGAAGGTAAAAGTTACGTCTCACATGGTGGCAGACTAGAGAAGAGAATGAGGAAAAAGAGAAAGCAGAAACCCCTAATAAAGCCCATCAGATCTAGTGAGACTTACTACCACAAGAACAGTATGGGAGACACTGCCCCCATGATTCAATTATCTCCCACCAGATTCCTCCCACAACACATTAAGAATTATGGGAGTACAATTCAAGAGGAGGTTTAGGTGGGGACACAGCCAAACCGTATTATTTCACCCCTGGTCCTCCCAAATCACATGTCCTCACATTTCAAAACCAATCATGCCTTCTCAACAGTCCCTCAAAATCTTAACTCATTTCAGCATTAACTCAAAAGTCTACAGTAAGAAGTCTCTGAAACAAGGCAAATACCTTCCACTTACGAGCTTGTAAAATCAATAGCAAATTTGTTACTTCCTAAATACAACATAAGTACAAATACAACAAAAATACAGTAAGGAAACAGAGAACTTGAACAAAATTATAAACAATGAACCTTATTGACATATGTAAGATATTCTACCTAGGAATATCAGAATACATGTTCTTTTCATGTGTGCATGAAACATTCTCTAGGATAGATCATATGTTAGCATACAAAGCAAGTCTTAAAAATGTAAAAAAATTGAAATCATAGCACGTATCTTTGTTCTACCACAATGGAATAAAAGTAGAAATCTATAGCAGGAGAAAAACTAGAAAATTTACAAATATGCACCAATTAAACAACACACTCTTAAACAACCAAAAGATCAAAGAAGAGATCAGAAGGGAAATTAGAAAATAGCTTGATATATGCAAAAATGAAAACCCAACACACCAATCCTATGTGATGCACCAAAAGCAGTATCGAAGGACAATTATGATTATAAATGCCTACATTAAGAATAAAGAAAGATGTTAAGTGAACAACTCAACCTCACAACTCAAGGAACTAAAAACACAAGAACCAATGAAGGCCAAGTTTAATAGCAGGAAATAAATAAGAATTACAGCAGAAATAAATGAAATAGATAAGTAAAAAATAGAAAAATCTGTAAAACTAAGAGTTTTTTTGAAAATATCTATTCAAACGGATAAGCCCTTAGCTACAGTATGATAAAAATAGAAAAAAAATTAAGTAATAAAATAATAAATGAAAAAGGAGATGTTATGACTGATGCTACAGAAATAAAGAGTGCCAAAACAGACTACTATGAGCCATGATATCCAAAAAATTGAATAACCTAGAAAAACGAATAAATTCCCTAGACACATACAGTCTAGCAATACTGAATCAAGAAAACAGAAATTCTGAACCGACCTGTAATAAGGAGACGGACAGAATAAATCTCCCAGTGATAACAAAAAAAGTTCAGGACCCAATGACTTCACTGGTTGATTCTATCAAATATTAAAGAAGAATTAACAGCAATCCCTCTGTACTCCTTTTTAAAAATTGAAGAATAGGAAAAGTACTTCCAAACCAATTTATGAGCCAGTATTACTCTTATATCTAAGCCAGCCAAACACACTACAAGAAAATAACAGGCCAAATTTCCTCTGTAAAATACTTACAAAACTGTACAAACCCTCAGCAAAATACTAGCAAATTGAATTTATCAGCACATTTAAAGCATCACATATTATGAATAAGTAGGATTTATCCCTAGAATGCAAGACTGGTTCAACATACAAAAATAAATTCATGGAATACTCCACATTAACATAACAAAGAAAAAAACCCCACTTTATCATCTCAATTGATGCAGAAAGGTCATATGATAAGGTTCAATATCTTTTCATAATAAAAACTCTTAATAAACTAGGTGTAGAAGGAATTTACCACTACATAAAAAGGCCATATATGAAAAACCTACAGGTAATATTATACTCAATGGTGAAAAACTGCCATTTTTTCCTCTAAAATTAGGAAGAAAGAAAGGATGCCCACTTTTAATCTACATAACACTGGAAGTAATGGCCAGAGCAATTAGAAAAGGAAGAAAGAAAAGAAATAAAAGGTATCCAAATCAGTAGGGATGAAGTTAAATTATCTGTTTTCAGATGACATGATCTTGTGTGTGGAAAACATTAAGCATGCCATAAAAAGTGTTAGGAATAATAAACTCAATAAGGACCAGGAAATAATACCAGCATACAAAATTTAGTTGAATTTCTAAGCTAACAATAAACAATCCAAACAAAATCAAGAGAAAAAATTCATTTATAATAGTATCAAAAAAAATAACATACTTAGGAATAAATATAACCAAGGAGGTAAGGGATTGGTACACTGGGAACTATAAAATGTTCATAAATGAAATCAAATAAATTACAAATATCTGGGAAGACACCAGATGTTCATGCAATAAAATAATTAATATTTTAAAAATATCCATATTACCCAAAATTATCTGCAGATGCAATAAAGTCCCTGTCAATATCCCAATAGAATTTTGTTTAAAAAAAAAATTCTAAAATTCATATGAAGCCCCAAAAGACCTCAAATAGCCAAAATAATCTTGAGCAAAAATAACAAAGCTGAAGGCATTAAACTACTTTACTTTAAATATATATCACAAAGACA
>NW_012105365.1:5961200-5983915 GCF_000951045.1 Mandrillus leucophaeus
AAAAAAATTCTAAAATTCATATGAAGCCCCAAAAGACCTCAAATAGCCAAAATAATCTTGAGCAAAAATAACAAAGCTGAAGGCATTAAACTACTCTGACTTCAAAATTTAGTATAAAGCTATAGTAATCAAAACAGCATGGTACTGGTGAAAAACGACGACAACAACAAAAAAAAAAAAAAAAACCAGACACATAAAACAATGAGACAGAATAGAGTCCAGAAATGATTCCATGCATTTAGAGCCAATTGATTTTTAACAAGGTGTCAAGAGACACTTTTCAACAATGGGGAGATGAAAATATCCTTAATAACAAATGGTGAGAAAACTGAATATCTTCATGTAGAAGAATAACACCATAGACACCAATCAACTCAAAATGGTTTACACTTAAATGTCAGACCTGAAACTGTAAAATAACTAGAAGAAAACCAGCAAAAAGCTCCATGATATTGGCTGAGGTCATATTCTTTGAGATATGACTGCAAAAGCATAGGCAACAAAAGCAAAAATTACAAGTAGGATTACACCAAATTGAAAATATTCTACACAGCAAAGTAAACAGTCAATAGAGTAAAGAGAGACATCACAAAAAAGAAAATATTTACAAAACTTATACCTGATAAAAGGTTAATTTTAAAATACATAAGAAGCTCAACTCAATATCAAGAAAATAAATAATGCAATTAAAAGATGGACAAATAATTTATTAGGTATTTCTCAAAAAATATATATAAATAGCCAACAGGAAAATTATAAAAATGATCAACCAAACTATTCACATGGAATATAGCAATGCATGAAAAAATAAGTTGTTTTGTATTTTCCTAAAATTATACTCTAGATGGGATGATATATAACAAAATCGTCAAAAGAGTATCATAATGGGCATGCAAAATGATACGCACTGTGACGGCAGACAAAACAGGGAGTAATAAACATTGGAGGGTTGTTACAAGAGGATGCTGTAGACAGATTGATGTAGAAAAATCCTCATTTAAGATTATGTGTAAGTACCAACCTGGAATGAAGTCAAGGACAGAGCCATAAGGGTAGAGGAAGAGCAGTTTAGATAAATGAAAAGACAATTTTAACTAATGGAAGCATCCATGGTGTGTTTGAAGAAGGAAAAGGAGGACAAAGTGCTTGGAAAAGAGAGTGAGGAAGAGAATTAAATGATTTTTAAAAGGTAATGTTTTGGGAGGCTGAATGTGTAGACTAGAGATCAAATTATAGAAATAGAATATTACACTTGACTCTAAGGTAGATTTTATTATTTTCTTTTATTTCACCTTTTCTGATTTTATTTCTTATTATTTTCAAAACTTCATTGTTATAAAATATAACAAGCTTAAAAATATGTTTTTTCCATAGGACTCTGTTAGTCGTTGTGTCAAAATCTGAACCCAGTGGGCTTGTAAAAATGAGAAATAATAGAACACTTGGCAAATTTCTGTGCCTGCTGATGGATCATAAGTATCAAGAAGTTCCAATAAAATGAAGACATAACCTTAATCCTGAACACAAGCTATTCACCTCAGTGGCAATTTTTAGAAAGCTATTAACATTTGCCCATAAATAGGTCTTTGATTGCTACATTTTTTACTTGGTTGATATTACATTCTTAAATATCGATTCTACTGTCAAGAGGTTAACTAAAATAAAAGACCAAACTATTTTGAGTTAAGCAGAATATTACTGCCCCGAGGTTATAAGAGTTAGGAAACTGAATGCATAGAAATGCTCAACAATTACTAACGCATTAATTACTGATATTGTTAGGATGTATATTCCTTCCAAAACTCATGTTGAAATGTGATCCTCAGTGTTGGAGGGAGTCCTAGTGGGATGTGTTTTCGTCGCTGGAATGGAGTAATTCTTCATGAACAACTTGATGCCTTTCCCACGGTAATGAGTTCTCCTTAGTGAGTTCACTCATAATCTTTTTTTTTTTTTTTTTTTTTAAGAGTGTGGCACCTCCCCATGCCCCGTAACCTAACTGTTTTCTTGTTCCCCTTTTCATGTGACATACTATCTCCTGCTTCACTTTCCATAGTGAGCAAAAATTCCCTGAGGCCTCACCGAAAGCCAAGCAGGTGCCATACTTCCTTTACAGTCTGCAGAACCATTAGTCAATTAAACATCTTCTCTTCATAAATTGCCCAACCTTATTACCTTTGGATTAATGCCAACTATATTAGCCCAAAATAGTCTAATACAATTGCTTTAAAAAGGTAATAATCTATTATAATATTCAAATGTCAAATTATGAGAAACTGCAGATGAATTAAAATGCACTTAATCAAGATATGGAATGCAAACTGATCCAAATTATAACTTGAAAGCAAATTGAATCAGCCTAGAAATACTGAAGATAATAGATACGTAACACACAAAAGCATGTGTACAACAATATCAGAAATTACTAACAGAATATTTGGAATTTTGAACAAGCAATTATGGTTTTGAATTCATTAACAAACATTTCAATATTAAAGTAACATAAAAGTGAAGACTGGATCGAGTTTTAGTATAGGCAATTTTTAATTGCTATAATATTTAATAGCCTATATATTTCAGTGCGTTTAAAATAAGATTCCCCATTATTTTTCTCTTTTCTAGTTTAGAAATAAAATATCTCAGTAAATATCCCTACTGAATACTAAACATAATGCATTATTTTCAGTAATATGAGGCACTATTTTGTATACTTTATCTTTCTCCTACAAAGCCAGTAATGCCAATTTTAAGTGTTGAAACTCGTGTTTTGTATATCTCATTATCAAAATGATATACAATTTCAACTAATCTTTTATAAATTAGATCTAGTAATTGAAGTGGTGAAACTTCTATTTGATAACACTAGATGGTGGTAGAACACTTTTAAAATGGCTTAGCACAGTAAATCAGTAAGGACCTCAAATATCAAGAAAATTAAAAGGAAACAAAATTTCCAGTGAGTAAATGTCTATTAATTTCAAAAACTCTTAAAATTTTTGAAGTAATTCTTGCTTGATTATTAGCCATTGGCAAGAATAGCTCCTTGGGTTTTAAATGTATTCCGATTCTGATCATAGTTCATGAGGCTCAGTTAATTTGGCCTTAAACTCGCTTTTACTTCTACTAGAGTCATTTAATAGAATGTTTTGTAAAGCGCTTATTATAAATTAAAGATGGAGAAACCTTGAATATGATGTTTAATAACTTCTTTATGTCACTATATTTACAAAGAAAGATTAATTATGCTAAACTATATATTCGCAAGGTAGAAAGATATATCTTCATGTTATGAAATGAGAATAACGTTTTTTATTTTTTTGAGACGCAGTCTTGCTGTGTCGCCCAGGCTGGAGTGCAGTGGTGCGATCTCAGCTCACTGCAAGCTCCGCCTCCCGGGTTCTCACCATTCTCCTGCCTCAGTCTCCTGAGTAGCTGGGATTACAGGCGCCCGCCACCACGCATGGCTAATTATTTTGTATTTTTAGTAGAGACAGGGTTTTACCATTTTGACGAGGCTGGTCTCCTGACCTCAGGTAATCTGCCCGTCTCAGCCTCCCAAAGTGCTGGGATTACAGGTGTGAGTCACTATGCCGGGCCCAGCATAATTTTTCATGAGGCGCATCATAATAAAATTAAAATGATCATTAAATTGTCCTCAAATATTTGGTCACACAAAAACATATTTGAAAAATAACAGCTTTCTCATTTTTCAAGTTGATCAAACAGATTTTAATAAACTTTTCAAACTGTGGCTATCTCAGTGAAAACCTCTTACAACTTTCTCATTATGCAAACTTATGGAGATTAAATGACCAGCTCAGTATCATTGGAATTAGAGGCCTAGTCAAATATTCTTTCAAATAAATCATTTCTGACACATTTCCAATTCATTTATCCTCACGTTATGAGTTATCTTTTGATTTCCAGCCATTTTTTCTGTCCAGGGAAATAAACAGCATGGCCAACATGTGGTGTGTGCACTGCCATTAATATTAGAACATTACAAGTGTGCATCCAACACAAACTTTGCAATTCTCTCCAAGGTACTGTGATTGTTCTGTGCTCTACATCTGCATAAGGCTGACACATATTACTTACATTTGCCAAAAACTGCGTGGCAGTACAAGGCACTTGAAATTGTTCAGAGTGCCTCTTTACTTTAAATGGGATGGGGGGAGGGGAGGAGGGGGGAGGGATAGCATTAGGAGATATAACTAATGTAAATGATGAGTTAGTGTGTGCAACACACCAACATGGCACATGTATACATATGTAACAAACCTGCACGTTGTGCACATGTACCCTAGAACTTAAAGTATAATAAAAAAAAAAATACAAGCACATACAGCTAAAATGAATGGAACAACATTGTGGCTAGGAAAAAAACCCCTAAGTTTAAATAATTAAATTAATATAGCTAAAACATCATTTAAAATGTATCCAACAAATGCATTCCAGGTTCATCAGTTTCATTCACTGTAAAGCCAGGAAGGATTTCAAAGGGAACATGTTATATTTTATTTTCACTGCTAATACTAGTTACATTGTATTATGTATCTCATTGACTTTCCTGTAATTACTGCTTCTATTTGTAGAGTCAAACATTTTTTCTAAGTCCATTACCTGGAAAATTGCAGCTAAAAAAGGCTTCGTTAACAACAGTTTTATTGCCAGAGGTAGGAAAACTCTTCACAGTATACCCCTCCATGTCCTTACCATATATTTTTTACGATTCACAAAGTACATGCACATTGAAAGATATCTTTAGCAAACCTATTGAATTTTTTTCAGCCCAGTACAATATTTATTTTAATTCTGCAACTTGTTTTCATAAAACACATTTCTAGGATTAATCGTCTCACTGTTTCAGCACTCAACCTGTTATGTTCTCTTCAATCTGAATCACCACATCCTTATATCTCATGCATTAACTTATGAATATTAAACTCTTTGAATATTTAACTTCTGAGTATGTCATGGTTTTCTTTGTACTCACTGGACTTTTAGTCATTATTCATGTTCTCGGCATCTAATTTTCTTTACATGTGGCTATCTTAAGATACAAATTTTAAATACGTAAATGAAAATAAGATCTACATCATGACTGCAGCCCATATCTAATGATATTTATGTTATGAAATGTAAACACAACAGGTAAAGCCTAACACACACACACACACACACACAGACATACACATATATGTATATGTAAAAGTTTTGCCTGGGATCAGGAAATATTCAGCCCTTAAAAATTCAGCTGTCTAACAAAACACAAAATAAAACAACATCTTATCTAGCAATAGATAATATGCTAATCTTAGTTCTGCAATTAATGCCCCTCAACACAAAAAGCACCCCTGTACTCACTTCATATCTTTTGAACAACAAATAAAGAGGCTTATGAGGAATTATAATCTAAAATCAATTCCCACAGTAAATTTATTATTCACTGATTATTTAAGTGAATAATACTTTTACTTTCCAAAAATATTGTAGGCAAATTGTAATAAAATTCACATATTCAGTGCAACTTTTAAAACAGTAGAGATTCCTGAAGATTTCCATGAAAATAAAGAAAATTTGGCAGGGTGTGGTGGCTTCCACCTGTAATCTCAGCTCTTTGTGGGGCTAGGCAAGAGGATCACTTCAACCCAGGAGTTCGAGACCAGCTTGGGCAAAGGTGATACTCCATGTCACATTTAAGCAGGAGTGTGAGGGTTGCTGAAATGGAAGAACTGCTTGAGCCAGGGAGGTTGAGGCTACAGTGAGACATGATCTCCATTGCACCATTGTGACAGAGTGAGACAGAGAGTATTTAAAAAAAAAAAAAAGTTAACTACTTATGCGAATGTACACAAGTACTTGGTAATTTGATTCAACACTTTATTTAATAATTCCAGAGGAAGAAGAAAAAATTTGCTTCTTTGTGGAGTTTATAACACAGCTCTTCATTTGCTAGGTCTCTCATTTTAATGGATAATGCATTCAACAGTGTTTTACAGCAAATAAGAAAACTCCTCCTTGGACTGTAGCAAATTTTATTTTACTGTTCACTAAATCTTTCCAAAATTTTCCAGATCACTGAGGAGCCAATTCCTTCACCATCTCTGCAGAATTTAGTGTATTATTTTAAGACTTTCAACAATCATAGGATTTTTTAGTCTAAATTCAAAGGTTCTTTGGCATGACTCAAAACCCTTTTATGCTTCTCACTCAAAATCCTTTTATGGTTCTCACTTGTTTGTTCTCAGCTAGCTCTATGTGCCAGTACACACCCAAAGATCTTTTTTAAACATAATTTTTAAGTCTATTCTACTGCTTTCCCCTCGCCCCCCCCCCCATATGACTTTCTCTTAACTAAACCTACACCTATTTTAGATGGGAATAACATAATAAATACAGTAATGCTATAGGAAAATATTTTTATTTTAAAACGAAAGAGGTACAAATGTAATTCAAATACAGTAATTAGAATTCCAACAAGACAGATTCTCTGGGAAAATATTTACCCTCCTGACCAAAACACCTGAACAGAAGAAAATATACATAACAATGATTTTCAGAAATGACACAGATGAAAGAATTAGTAGACAATACCACTAAAACAGTTAAATATGTTCAAGAGGTTTGAGAGATCGAGTCATGGAAGAAGTAAAAAGATTAAATCAAACTTCGAGAGATGAAAACAGCAATGTCTAAAAGGAAAAACAGATTGGATGAGATGAATGGCACATAATACTGCAAAAGAGAAGATTAGTAAATGAGAATACATAACAATAGAAATGATCCAAAATCAAATATAAGAAGAAAAAAATTGAAAAGATATTAATGCATGAGTGATTTGTGGTCATAACTTTAAGTAACTGAAAAATATAAAATTAGATTTCCCCAAGGACACCAAGAAAATATTTGAAAAATAATTAATTGACATTTTCCAGATTTGATTAAAAATGTTTACCCAGAGATCCAAAATCAATTAGCCCCAAGAATGTGCATTTATATTTGTGGGCACACACACACACTCTCTCTCTCTGTCTCTCTCTCTCTCACACACACACGCATACACACTCACACACACACACATAAAATAAATACTAAGGCAAATAAAATACTTTTTTTTTTTTAAAGTAGTGGTTTCACTATTTTTATGGAGTACATACATAATGGCAAAGTTAAATAAATTGACATTTTACTAATCACAAGAGCTTAGGCCTGTATTTGTGGTTTTGGATTTCATCCATTGGTGAGACATGCTTGTATTGCATAAAACTTTGTTGGGAAAGCAAATAAAATACTTTAAATGTGATACAGAAAAAAAAAAAAAAATCTTAAAAGCGGTCAGAGACTAAAAGTACTTCTATTCAGAGAAACAAACATAATGATGAATGTCAGCTTTTTTATCAGAAATTATGCAATCACAAGGCATTACAGTAACATCTTTTAAGTGTTAAAATAATAATGCTATCTTAGGATTCTACCTAAAAAATGAAATAACTGACCAAATGAAGGTGAAGTTAAGACTATTTCAAATGTAGAAAACACACACGCACAAAGGTCACCAGAATACCATAATAAAGATATGTTAAAGGACTTCCTTTAGGCAAAAGGAAAATATTCCTAGATGGAAATCTGGATTTACACAAAGGAATGAAGAGCACCAGGAATGGTTACTATGTCAGCAAACACAGTACATTGTTTTTATTTATTAGTCTTAATAGTTACGTAATTAACGCAAAAAAAGCAAGATGACCTGTGGTATTTTAACTTACATATATAGCAGTGTGACATGTGACAACAATAGCATAAATATCAGGAGGGAAAAAGTCAAAGTGTACTGTGATAAGTTTCCTTCACTCTGTGTGAAGTAGTATATCATTTGCAGAAAGACTATGGAAGCTAAAGATATATGCTAAGTTAAAGATATATGCTATAAACCCTAATGCAGACTCCAGAAAAACAAAGAGGTAAATCTGTTACAGTCAATAAAGAAGATAAATGGAATTTTAGACAAAATACCCAATTCATGGCACAATTTTTAGAAAGTACCAAGGAAGAAATAGAAAGCAAATACAATGTGGCAGTCTAAGTCCAGCTACACCAATAACTACATTCAATGTAAATAGTTTAAAAACCTCAATTAAGAAACAAATGTATATCAACTTAAAACAACTTCTAAAAGGCAGAAATTGTCAGATGTGACAATAAAGCAAGACTCAATTATATGTTACTTATAAGATACTTTCATTGAATATGAAACCCAAAGTAAGCAGGAAAATAAGAAATAATAAAGATCAGAGCAGATATTAATAAAATAACAACAGTAAAAGTATACTTAATTAATTAATCAAAGCTGCTTCTTTGAGATCACTAAAAAGATAATCTCTAACAATCCTAATAATGTAAAAAAGAGAGAAGACATAAATTACCAACATAAGGAATGAGTGAGTTCACAACACTACTGGTTCTACATATTGTAATAATATTAGGCTGGTGTTCACAAGGTTTCCCCCTTTGAAAGGTTACTGTTTTCCTTTTCTGTTTTCTGTGTTTGAAAAAAGTCACTAAGTTATGGAAATTTTAAAAAATTGAAACATTGTTGGCATGTATATTTTATATATCAGTAGATTTTTTATCTTTGTATACCATAGACTTCAGGCATAAATTACATACTGCTACTTAAGAAATGGTCAGCAGGTACTGATATATTTTAAAGTGGCTAGGACTTACAAAAATACTGTTATTGAATGTTTGCATATATACTGCATTATATTTACATTTTTCCTTTTACCACTACTTATGCATCTAGATATCATGAACAGCTCGCTTTTAAGTTTAATGAATATATCCCAGTAGAATATACAGCTTATAACATTTAATGTACCATTAAAATATGTCCTAAATATGAGAACTTGACCTCAAAACTTTTATGTATGAATTGGATTGAGGAATTGAGGTCTTCCATTTTAAAAATTAAAACAAAAACTCTTATTGAATAGGGCACCTTTGTTATCTAATAGATTTTAAAGACCTTGTCCTTTGACGGTTTGATTTTTAATAGATTTAATTTCATTGGCTAGATTCCAAACTCAGAATTTGTTGGGAAAAATGATTGACAAACTGTGGTTCAGCTTTTGTGAAGCACAAATATTTAATCATAGTTTGTGATAGCCAGCTAGAAACATATTTTGTTTTCTTCATTCTTATTTCTGCTTTGAGTGTTATCTTTCACTTTTAATACTGAATTACATTTCTGTGTTTGATGTGGTGACATCAAGTGAACAGAACTATTTCAACGATAATTTGAGGATTTAAATTATCCTAAATCTACCTCTCAATAGCTCTCCCCATGAGAAATCAACAAAAAAGATATATTCCCACAAAATCTCAGAATCAGACGTGAGGAACTATCCCTCAGAATAAAACCAGAGAAGGTTTCAGGCAGCTCTAGTGTTAAAACTGGACAACAGACACACGTGAGCTGTTTGTTTCAGCTTTCAATACCAAGGACAATTTCTCTGAGTTTTGTGGATAGAAGGACTCATCAAAATGAGAATTTATTCCAGCACCTTACAATATAACTAAGATAATTAAGTATCTTAATGTTAAAGTAACTTACCTTGTTGCTAGAGTATGATTTAAGTCAAAATAATACATCAGAGATGTTCCCCTAATAAACAAGTTCAAATCTTCCTCACTTCCCCATGCTCTTAATATTACCCAGCAGTGCAGGGACTGGTAAGAAAGACAGGATCAGTAAGAGACAATACAGAAGGTACATTTTCCCCTGTAATTTGGAAAGTAAAGGTAATTTGCTAAATGCCAACCTTTCTGGAAAGGTGTTTTTTGAAGTAGAGGAAAGCCATGTTCTTGTGTATATTTGCCTCCTAGATGGCCACTTTCATTTTTTTCTTTTATATTCTTGGAATTTTCATTCTATCTTGGTTTTCATAATTGTATAATTATATTTCTGCAAATAATTATTTCCAAAAGTTATACCCAATTGTCCTATGTATTATCTCATTGTATTGTCTTCAACTTTTAAAAGTGGTAAATACTAATCTTGCTACAGGCATTCTGACTTCAGTCAGATACTTCCAATATTTACCTTTATAGTACAATGTTTCTTGCTATTCAGTCACTGATATCCTTTATGTAGATCAAGTTTGCAGAGTCTTTAAAGCTTGCTAAAGTTTTGTTTGTTTGTTACTTGGTTGTTTGGTTTTAGAAATAGATGATTATCTTTTTTAATTTTTGTGGACACATAATAGGTGTATGTCTTTATGGGTTACATGAGATATTCTGATACAGTGATGTGGTATGTAATAATCGGGGCAAATAGGGTATCTGTCAACTCAAACATTTATCCTTTGTGTTTCAAACAATCTAATTGTACTCTTTTAGTTATTTTTAAATAAACAATCAAATGATTTTTCCTATAGTCATTCTGTTGGGCTAGCCAATACCAGACATTATTTATTATTTTTAACTATTTTATTGTACTCATTAACCATCACTCTTCCCTCCCAAGGACCCACACCCTCCAGCCTCTGATAAACATCCTTCTACTATCTATCTCCGTAAGTTCAATTGTTTTAATATTTAGCTACCACAAATAAGTAAGAACAGGTGATGTTTGTCTTTCTGCACCTGGATTATTTCACTTAATATAATGACCTCCAATTCCATCCATATTGCAATTTTTGGATTTTTGCAAAATTTGCATATTGCAAATTTTGGATATTGCAATTGACTGGATCTCACTTTTTATGGCTGAATAGTACTCCATAGTGTATAAGTACCACTTAAATGCTCTGGAAGAGTTTAAATATTAAAATTATTTGTTATTGATAGCTGGGAAGAAACTATGGTTGACTTCTTATCCTACTCCCTGTTCTGAACTATCAAAAATCTCCAGGATTAAAGCAAGAATAAAATCTATCTTGAATTGATTTTTGTAGATGATGAGAGATACGGGTTCAATTTCATTCTCCTGCATATGACAATTCAACTTTCTGAGCATCATTAATTGAGCATCATTTCCCCGTTGTATGTTTTTGACTTTGCCAAAATGTAAGACTTGAAATTTATATATATATATATATACACACACACACACACACACACACACACATATACATATATGAGGAAAACTTAACAAAAAGTTTTTTTTTTTTTTTTTTTTGGAGGCAGAGTCTCACTCTATCCCCAGGCTGGAGTGCAGTGTCGCCGTATTGGCTCACTGCAACCTCCGCCTCCCGGGATCAAGCAATTCTCCTGCCTCAGTCCCCTGAGTAGCTGGGATTACAGGCCCCTGCAACCACGCCCAGCTAATTTTTGTATTTTTAGTAGAGACGGGGTTTTACCATGTTGGCCAGGCTGGTCTCGAACTCCTGAACTCAGGAGATCCACCTGCCTCGGCCTCCCAAAGTGCTAGGATTACAGGCATGAGTCACCGTGCTGGGCCAGGAAAATTCCTTTGGACATTTGGTCTTGAGGAAGCATTCGTGACTAAGACCTGAAGAGTACCAGCAGTAAAAACAAAAATAGACAAACAAATGGGACTTAACTAAAATCCTCCTGCACAGCAAAAGATATCACCTACAGAGTTAGCAGACAACCTGCAGAATGGGACAAATTATTTATAAACTATACACCCAATAGGGGACTGATATGCAGAATTTATAAGGAACTCAAACAACTAAACAACAACAATGACAAAATAACCCCATTAAAAAGTGGGCAAAGGATATGAATAGGCATTTTTTTTAGAAGAAGATATACAAATGACCAACAAACATACGAAAAAAAAATTGTTACCTCTAATCATTAGAGAAATGAAAATTAAATCCACAGTAAAATATTATCTTGCACTAGTCAGAATGGCTATCATGAAAAAGTGAAACAGTAACAGATGTTGTTAAAGATGAAGAGAAAAAGGAACACTTACACATTGCTGGTCAGCATGTAAGAAAGAATGCAGAATACAGTATACAGAATACAGCATGGAGATTTCTCAAATGGCTAAAAATAGAACTACCATTCAATCCCACAATGTCACTACTGGATATGTACCCAAAAGAAAAGAAATCAGTATGTCAAAAAGATAGGTGCACTCATATGCTTATCTCAGCACTATTCACAGTTGCAAAGATTTGGTATATGTATCCATCAGTAGATAAATGGATACAGAAAATGTGCATATATACAATGGAATAGTATTCAGTTATAAAAAAAAAAGAGTAAAATCATGTATTTTACAGCTACATGGATGGAACTGGAGGCCATTATCTTAAGTGAAACAACTCAGAAACAGAAATGCAAATACTGCATGTTCTCACTTATGAGAAGAAGCTCAATAATGAGTATACATGGACATAGAATATGCAGTAATAGACACTGGAGATACAGAAGAGTGGATGGGGAAGAAAGAGAGAGGAATGAGAAATTACTTATTTGGTACAGTGTACTTTATTTATATGATGGTTACACTAAAAGCCCAGACTTCAGCACTATGCAATGTATCCATGTAACAAAACTGCATTTGAACCCCTTAAGTGTATATAAACAAAAAAAGGAATAGGTACTGAGACTCCCTCAAGTTTAGGTCAACTCATTTAAGGCACTCAAGGAGAGACTTTTTTTCCCTTTTCTAGTTCTTGCTATCTTCTATGCAGCAATATTAATCGGTTAGTAGAACAAATTAGGTAAAATGATTATATTTACATGATTTATCAACAAGTCCTCCTACACCAAAGTCAGTGAGAGAAGCAACAGGTTGGCAGTATCTCATATGTTCTTAAACAAACATGCTTTGATTTGCACATTTATACAAAACAACAAATTCCTCCTTTCATTCTTTTGACTTTAATTCTAGTTCAACACTCACTATTCCCCTCTAGTTGATCTATGGTGTATCCAACACTGGCCGCAGAGGTGCCTACTTCTGTGACCAGATTGGGAGTGAATATCCATCTCTTGCTTCAACTTGACATTATAATATATAAAAGGTTTAGTGGTTCCAGGTCACCTCAATTGATAATTGCACAGTATTCATGATAATTCTACAGTTAATGTCTGTTTACTTTAAGATGTATATAAGCCATATTCAGTTTCTGTGATTCAATATATAATCAGCTATTTACTTTTCTTTACTTATTATAGTAAATCAATTAGTGTTTAATTGATCTCATTTTTCATTATTGTTTTAGTTTATGTACTACTTTCCTTTTTCATTTATTTTCTTCTTTTTGTGTGTGTGGGCAAACCTAATTTTCTTCCCACTGCTGAATCTACTCTTTATTGTTACTATACAATTTAAACATGAACATACACACATTTTACAGTCAGTTTTAATTCTAAAGATTCACCTGCAAATTCATTGGTTGTTAGTCACTTTTGTAGAGGTAATCCCATGTATAATTCCAGAATAGTAAATAGTACTGACTATATGAGGCACTGGAGGAGGTAACAGAAAAAGAAAAATGAACACTTTCATATAACTTTTTATGCCACAAACACTTCACATATATTAACTTTTTTTAATCTTCAGTAGCATTTTGAGGTAAGTCCTATTATTGTCCTCATTTTACAGTCGAGGAAGCAGATCTAGAGGAGTCACCTATCTTGGCCCAAACATACAGTAAGCAGCTGAATCTGGTTGTAAGAGTCTGTGGTCTTCACTGCTGTGCTGCCTCACCAGGAGATAAGTCTGAAAAAAGCTGTGTGTTCAGCACACTTTGAGAGGACTGAATATTTAATCTCTGCTTCCCGGACAGCATGTAAATTAGTTGAAAGAGAAAGAGGCCAATGAGGAATGTGTAAGGGGTTTTGGAGCTGACATAAAGCGAATCCCTACCATAGAATACAGGGGGAAACATCCTGCCAGGATAAGGCAGTAATGTGTTTACATTTCAAATCATGAATGTGTCGTGTGAGAACTGGAGAAATAGATAAGGTAAATTATGTTGCATAATACGGCTGTATTAAACTGAGACACAAACACTAAGACACGCACAACACATTTCTGGCAGTGAGGAGAGAAATGGAGATTCAATCTTGAATTCTTCTGAATTTTCAATGTTAAATTTTTCCAACAATTACGTATTCAGTATCTACTCTGTGACGTGTACTGTCGCAAAATAAAGATCCTGAACCTTTTGAAGCTTATACTCTAGCAAGCTTACCTTATTTATATGTCTCTAAAGATCACTGAATTTGACTATAATTTTACTGAAAACACACGATTAAGTTTTCTGAAGCAGGAAGATGAGTGATGAATAAAATAAGTTATGTTGAGTTGCAGAGAATAAAAATTACCTGTTCGGTACAATGTTCAATATTTGGGTGATGGGTACACCAGAAGCCTAATCCACAGCATTATGCAATAAGCCCATACACCAAACATGCATATGTACTAACATTTTTAAAAAGGTACACACAAGAAAAGGACAGAAATTATTATATCGCTGTGAATCACAGATATGCATAGTATTTGGCATAGTTCTCCTCATGTAGTAATTACTCTAAAACATTAATTATATTTTATGGTGTTATACACACACACAATAAAACAAACCTAAGATTTATTCACTAAGTTTATTCTTTTCATGTTTTATAATTTATTATTTTTTGCTTGTTTTATTATTCTATAAGTCAGATTTCTGGTTTTTATTTTCATATTATTTTATTCATACTTAGTTTATTTTATTATTTTTTAATTAATGTTAAATTATTTAAGGCAAAAAATTTCTTCTGGTATGAACTTTATCTATACCTCATATTTTTTGACATGTAAAATTCTCAAATAATCAGGAATTCTAGTTTTTTTTCCTTTTTTACCCGGTGGTGAGCTAAGGGAGTTTTAAAACATGCTTATTTATTTTAAAGTGTTAGGGTTTTCTTTTAATTAAAAAGTAAAACTTTATTATTATTGTGCTTCCTTTTAAATTTATTGATATTTTCTTCTTATGCTAACTCATGTTTAATATTTGTAGCTACTCTATGAACACTTGAAAATAAGTATTTTCCTCCATTTCAGATTATCTGTGTATTTCAATCTTGACTATTTTGTTATTCTAATCTTTGTTTGCTGCCTTGAACATCACTATATTCAACAAGTAGATGAGAAATTCAGCTTTATTTTAGCCTATTTTCTAGACAGGTTATGAAAACAATGAAAGAAAATAATAATAATGGAAAAGGTGGAATGGAACAGGAGCTATCACTATAGACAGAGAGAGAGTGATTCATGTACATGAGTATGTGTGTATTTATAAAATTTACTGATGCATGATATACATATGATATACAGTTCGATGCTTACGGTAATTATATACAGTCCGGAGAAATGCAATTTTAAATTTCATGCTGTACAAAACTATGGAAACAGCAGTATCTTTTATCTTGCACTTAACTGAATATTATATTTCAAATATTCATTTAAATTAATATTTGCTTAATATAATGTACTTCATGAATATTTGCAATATAATATTCCGTTAAAAATTCTAAATGATAAAAATTCTATTCACTGTTACATAAACTTTTGAAGGAGTTGGCAATGTTATATGTAAATATTAGATGACTTAAGAAGGACAGATACTTACCTTCAACAAATATAATGAGGGATTCAACTTATTATATCCAAATAAAACTCCAAATAAACAACCTAGGAATAATGGAGCTAACATTTTAAATATATTTCATGTTAATATAGAAATAATTTTATGAAAATAGAAGAATCTAATATGGAAATAAGCTTTTCTGGGAAACGTATGTTTGATATCACAGGAACAGTTCAGGCCATGGATGGAAGAGTTACTATAACGAAAGCAGCCACACTAATGACAAAGCTGACTTAGCTCTTTCCAGCAAACACTCCCTCCAGCTCATAGATTCTGTTATTCTTTGAAAATTGAAAAAGACAAATGAAGAAAAAATATTTCTTTCTGTGGCCATATTAGTTACTCCGATAAAAAAATGTTCATTTTTTTTTATCACAGTTCATTAGTAGCCTTGAAACATTAACAACTAGATTAGTAATAAATTGCATATACTTAAAATTTGGAGGGTAAGTTTGGTATTTCATATAATGGTAAATTAAATCACACTTTTTGTTTGGTGTTCCGTGAGGGGTAGGGAAATTGAGTAGTTTACCCATGATATTCTCAGGAAAAAAAGATGGTATTAGTCACTAATGAGGTATTTGGGGTTATCTGGAAAATCTATTTACAGTCAGAGCTCGGAAAAGTGACCATTCTTCAATTCTGCCACTGGGTTTTTGTCTTTTCATTAAAAAAAATTACAGTTTATTTTAATTAGTAAAAGCTAAATATAACCAAAGACATGAGGTGGGAAGAAATAAAATTATGAAAGAGATATTAAATGTAAGTTCTGTTTTTTATAATTCAAATCTTTTAAATGGAACCTTGTACACACAGTATTATCTGAATTGGGTGGAGTTAAAAGCACTTAAGAGAACACTTATCCAATGGATTATTTTTTTCTTTCAATTTTCATAGCTTTGATTTCATTTTTAACAGCATCCAAATGTCTTTTCAAATATATAATCATTTAAAAAGCTATTACATGCTTAAATGAGCATCAGAACTTTTATCTTTTGTAATCTTAGTTACAGAACTCTTGTAAATGAACAGGATAGATGTAAAGTCCTAAATCATAATGGACTTAGGTATTTTCAATTGTTGGCAATAAATAATTAGACATGAGAAACCACTCCAGGAAAACATCTTACTGAACCCCCTTTTAAAAATCGACTTTTTATTTTGCTTGAATGTTTTTGTAGTTATTCCATCAAAATGTGAAAATACACCAACCCATGTCCATAAATTAGTTTTTTTTTTCTGTTAATGTTGCTGATGAGAAAAATCAATAAAATGAAAATTATTTTTCTAAGTCATTTCCTGATGCTGTATATATGCAATGATTATGTTTCCTTATACATCCAAATGAAAAAAAGCAAGAAGTAAAACAACGGTGTGGTAATCAGAAATATATGTAAAATAAAAAGCAGCCATAGGTCAATTCAGGAATATTGAGAGTAAAATAAAGCATATTTAACTATAAGAAATATCAAAATTAGTTTAAAATATAAAAATGCCTATTTCTATGCTTCCATATATCATCTTAGTTACCTGGAAGGTATTACAATAAAATGTGGCTAAATCAACTATCCAGAAATCTATATGCTTCCAATAAAGATCCTTCTTTAAAGAGAACGAAGTAAATAAAACAGAAGAGAGGAGTAAAGGCCTCCATTATATCAAGCGTTCTATTTGTCCACTGGTCAAAACTAAACGAGTTATTGTTGTCAGGCTTTTCTTTGAAGAGGCAAGAAACAAAAGTAAAAGGATACCAAAAGACACAAAATAGGTAGTGTAGAAGAACAAAAAGGAGGAGCAGTGAAAAGAGGAGAAGGAAAGGATAAAGAGGAGAAAGATTGAGAGAAGAAATAGGAGCCCTGATGTGAGGAGAAAGGGAACTCAAACTAAACAGAGGAAACCAAACAAGTCTGGAAAACATTTGATTAGCTTCAACAAAACTGAACATATGGGATTAGAAAGGGGGTTGGGGGTAGAAAAGATTTGTAATCCCCCCAAATAATAAAAATGATAACTTCCACTTATATTAATATTTTGTTTTAATCAAGACAGTATCTTTACATTTATTGCGATATGATTTTAATAATTAAATCAGTGAGAATGAAAAATAATGTGAAGTATAAATAAATATCTAATAATCAGGTTAGAAAATTTAGTTTAGACTCCAGCTACTCTATACACCAAGAAGCCAGTTTGTTTTCTGAACTTTCCTATCAATAAAATAAAAATACATAATTTAATTAGTGGTTCTTAATCAATTATCTATCATTATCCCAGGTCTATTAATTAAATATATACCTTATGATATAATGTGTATAGTATATGCTGTAAAACACTACCCACATGCTTCCAAAGTGCCTTCTTGGTTAAAAACAACTGTACGCCCGGTTGTGGTGGCTCACACCTGTAATCACAGCTCTTTGGGAGGCTGAGGCAGGCAGATCTCGAGGTCAGGAGATCAAAGCCATCCTGGCTAACACGGTGAAACCCGTCTCTACTAAAAATACAAAAAATTAGCCAGGCATGATGGCGCGCACCTGTAGTCCCAGCTACTTGGGAGGCTGAGGCAGGAGAGTCATGTGAACCCGGGAGGCGGAAGTTACAGTGAGCTGAGATTCCGCCACTGCACTCAAGCCTTGGCAACAGAGCCAGACTCTACCTCAAAAACAAAACAAAACAAAACAAACAAACAAACAAAAACCTATACTACATGAGTTCAAAGTTACTTCTTAGCTTCAAAATTTTACTCAAAATTATAGGATTCTATGGCAGTTAATAAACGTTTATTTCCATTATATGGTATATCCTACTATAAAAATAAACTGCTATAACAGTTGTCTGTAGTTTTTCTACAGAAAACTGCTATACCAGTACCCTTGCTAGTTTTTCACTCTTTAGTTACTTATCTATGACATATATGACATGAAGATCTTGAGAGAAATTTGTATTTTGCATATATATACAAATGGAGTACGACAACTTCAAACAATTCCGTACTTTACCCTTCGTAGATTTACAATAAAAATATTTTTATGTGGAAACTAATTTTGGACTTATATTCATAAAATATAATATTTTAAGAGATATTATATTTAAATCTAGAGATCAGGAAAATGATCTGAGAAAATCATAATGTGTACATGCAATAAGAAGTATTATATAGGAAGGTAATCTTGACCTGACCCACTATTAGGAAAGGACATTTTCAAGGTTTTCTTAGCTGTACATAGAATGGAGCCCAGTTTGCCAAATATATTCTTCCAGGGACTTACTTTTACCTTAAGAGACCCTGAAACCCCAGTGGATTCACACCCAAAATAGGTTATGATGAAAAGACTAAACACATCATATTTGGCACATCATAGTGAAATAAAACTCTTAAAACTTGTACTGGTTTCTGGAAGAAATGGAGACATTGCAGCCTTTACTAATTATCTACTTTGGCTAATTCTGATTATTTCAAATACCTTTGGAAAGTGACAGGGTTTAAATTATAATATGATTTTGTATTTTTGGATATAACTGTATATTCTATTAAAAGTCTATAAAACACTTTCTATTTTTTAGTAGCATAGTGATCATTCCTTCTGATAGTAAGCCAAATTTCTTGCTAAGCTACCTGGCTTACCTAGCTTTTCAAAAGTTTGCCTACACTATCATAATATATTTCATTACAGTTATTCTTTAGTCAGCACGCTGTTCATTTTCTGAAAATAAAGTGCTTCTATGACAAATGTGAACTATCTCTCTGTCTCTTTCTTTCAGTATTTGTTATTGGGTCTAAATTTTTAAAGTATATACGAAGACCCACACTTTTCCACTAACAAAAGTAACAAACATGTGGAAAGTTTAACAAAAATGCAATTCATCCAGTAATTAATTGTAACTCCATAATACTGGTTAGAACTTTTCAAAATATTCTAAGTACATTTTTAAAAGTGATTATTTGACATAAACTTTTTTGGTTGTTTGAAGTTTGCAATTATATTTTAATAATTCCTAAAAATCTAGTTAGAAAACAATTGTTAAAACCAGTATAAATTTCTGTAATGTGAAAGAAAGAGATTTGCAGAAATGATAACTTCTTGTGTTCTTTCCAGAGCTGGGGAGGGAAAAAAGGCATTTAAGGTAATGACTTTTACCAAAACTCCAGTTACACAGGGATAGCTAATAAAAAAGAAATCATTGCTATTGTATTTTTAGAATAGCAGTTCTCAACCTTTAATATATCTGAGAATTACCTAGGTGATTGGATAAAACATAGATTTCTGGTTTCTGCCCACAAGCTTCTGATTCTGTAGGTTTGACAGGATTCTAGAAAATTTGCATTTTTAAAGTGCTTTCAAGTGGTGCTCATGCATTTTTTCCAGGAACAATGGTTTGAGAACCACTGATATAGACTCTGGTCAATGAAATCTATTTTGTAGTTGTTAGTGTTTTACATATATCTTTTTGTAAATATTTAAGGACATGCTGATTTATATGCCAAAGATTTGATTATTTACTTTATATACATGGGTGACTTTTGATCCTTCAGAGACGATGTGGTTGGTGCACAATCAGATGTTTAAATTAGGGTTCTCCAGAGAAACAACCAATAGGATATACAGATCAGATAGACAGAGAGAGAGAGAAGAGGATGTTTATTTTTAAAATTGGTTCTCACAATTATGGAGGCGAAGAAGTCTCACAATAGGCAAGCTGTATAGCCACGACAGCCAGAATTGTAATTCAGTCTAAGTGCATAGTCCTGAGAACCAGGGGAACCAATGGTATAACTCTCTGTCTGAGACCCAAGGCCTAAAAACGGGAAGGGGATGTAAAGACATGTGCCGGGGTGGGGAGCTCTGATACCTGAGAGCTGAAGACAAATGTTACAGATCAGGAGTTATAGGGACATTTCTTTCTTTTTCACCTTTTGGTTTTATCCAGGACCTCAACCTGCCCACATTAGTATGGGCAGATCTTTTTTACTCAGTATACTGATTTAAATGCTAATCTTTTCTGGAAGTACCCCAACAGACACACCCAGAAATAATATTTTACCAGTTCTCTGAGCATTCCTTGATCCAGTCAAGTTGACACATACAATTTCATCCTTTATTCTGTTGCCATTGTTGATTTTTGATTTTATTTCTGTCCACTTCTACTGGAGGACAGCAGTTGCGCAGATCCTTGTGTAAGACTAGCTAGAAGAAAATCTGAAAGCAAGTTGGGCTGTAGTTGATTGCAAACTATGTATCTGTGTAAAAAATGACTTTTAATCAGAGAAAAAAAAAGAAAGGTCTATATGCCTAGGGTATTTTAAAGCAGTATTCTAAAAACAAAAAAGCAAAAACAAATGAAATAAGCAAAAAAGAAAGTAGGAAGGAAATAATCTCCACATTAGCCACTAGGAATTACTAACTCTAATTAATTGAGTTAATAGTATTTTAAAACAATGTAAACTTTTTATTTTTTTAATCATTTCATTTTGTATCACCAGTGACAATACAGTTTCCAATTACAGATGTTGCTTTGCTTATGAAAAAAAATATTTTAAATATTTAGTTTCTCACTAAACATCTTAACATTTTGTCTTGAGTTCATCTTGGCAAGATATTTCTATGCTGATTTGGCCCATTACATTTTTGTGAGCTGATGAATATTGTGCAGTTCTATGTGAACTCCTCCAGTGCAAAGGCATCTTGGACTGAAAATACACCAAATGCAAGTATGTGTTCCTTTGGCTTTCGTGATCTGTAAGTAATATATAGCTCTACTGGTTCCAGTATACAAACATGAAAACTGAAGAGTGGAAAATTATATCATTTTTTGAGCGAAGTATATTTGGACACATGGGAGCTGTTATCTTAATTCTACCCATTTGTAGAACATATTACTTATTTCATTTGTAAGAAACAATACATCAGAAAAGCTGTGCCTTTTTCCACTTAAAAAGTTTAGTTTTTTGACCATCAGTATACGCTGAATGTTAACGGAACTCTTTAGTAATTGGTTTATCTGCCACTTTTCCAAATAGGTATAGAAGCTGTCAATTCAGAAGTAAACCAATAGAAATGTTCAAGAAGATAATTCTACAGTCGAAACTAAATGTCAGTTGACAACCGTTAGAGTGAAGTTATCAGAAAACATAATTTTTAAATAACATTTTAATGAAAGTCTAACTGCATGCTAAGATATTATCTCGTGGTAAAATTTTCTTTTAAATTGAAGAGACATGGGGTAGATATTATTAGAACTGTTACTAGAAAGATTTCATTAACAATGGTAATGAGCATTTATGAATCATTAATTTTTTTTTTATCACTATCAAGGAAGAAAACACAAAAACAATATTTGTTAACTTTTAAAGGATGCCCTCCTCATGAAGAGGTGAGAAAAGTGTGGCACTTTTGTATCTTCTCCAATGCTTGAAGTTTTCGGAATTGTATTTAGTAACGTAAAGCCCTCCAAAATTGGCCACCATTTCCCACGTAGTGAATTGAGCTGTTACGAGGTTCCATTCAGTCATCAGAAAAGATGCTAAGTATGAAGGAGAGACATTGAGGTCAAAGCTAGAATGCAGAAAAATAAAGTAGGCCACGACAGAGTCCTTTCCTTACTCTGTCAAAGAGAAAGTGTTCAGACATACACCGATTATTAATAAAAACGATGACTTGATCTGATTCCATCTTTCATTCAGGAATGGCATGAAGAAAATCTTACTAATCTCAAGAAATATTCAACTGTACCTCCACATTTTATGAGATCCCGGCATCAGTTAGTGTGCTGGATACCTTAGGAATGCTCTCAGGTTATTTTCTTTCTTTGGACCCAACGTATAAACCTCCCTTTGTTTTCACACAGTCATTCCACTGTTTGGAACTTCTGGTAACATTAAAGTTCATTCCCTTATGGTAATTAATAGGTCAGTCACACAAACCATTTTTCTGTATATTCTTAAAGTATCACTGTAGATCAAAACATAATGTAAAAGGATAAAAGTGACCTGTGTTTGGAAATGTAAAATTTACTCTCCTTTAACCACCCACTTTTCAATTTCCTCTCAAGGCAAATTTTGAAGGGTCATTTTGAGACTTTTTTTTTTTTTTT
>NW_012105365.1:5984175-6002926 GCF_000951045.1 Mandrillus leucophaeus
TTTCACCGTGTTAGCCAGGATGGTCTCGATCTCCTGACCTCGTGATCCACCCGTCTCGGCCTCCCAAAGTGCTGGGATTACAGGCTTGAGCCACCGCGCCAGCCCGTGAACTTGCTTTTTCTTTTGAAAGAGAAGAATGGGTTTTGTGGACTTTTCTCATATAAAAGGAAAATACAAGAGAAAATGGAATAGAGAAAAAGCATTTCCCCAACAGCAAAACAAAGTTGGAAAACAGCTGTTTGACAACACCTTACTCCCCAAACACACACTGATAAGGAATTATTATTTTGCAATGGAAATAACGAAAAACATAAAGTTACTTTCTTACACTATGATTTTGAATGTATGCTCTGACATTTCACTTCTGATTTTCCCCTGGTTGGGACTTGTGACTACTATGAACAAAGCAAACAACCTTCACTGTCCTTCCTTAGCTGTGAAGTACAGATAATTATAATTTCTCTGCTAACCTTTCAGTACCCCTGAGAGAATGAGATGAGAAGAAGGTGCACATGCTTTTAGAACCTTCAGGTGTTATTTAAATACGTAGTGGTTTTCATATTGTTTTTGATTTGATAAAGTAATACAGTATTCATTCATTTACTCAATTATAAATTATTCCATAAATATTTATTAAATGTCTAATGTGAAAAATTTGAATGAAGGTTTTTGCTGATGTAGTATTTTAAAAAAAGGTGAAAATCTTTTCTTTTTGTTTGTTTAATGTTCTGAGAAGGAAAAGAAAACAGACACATAATACATTATTAGATTGTTCAAGTTGGAAATTAAAGTAATAGAAAACCTTTAAATAATTCATTTTGAAAATATAGTCTAGTAACATCAAATAGGGAAAGAACAGATAATAAGCAGAAGGGAGGCCCCATGTGGGAATGGAATATATAAAATTTAAATAACCTGGTACTTCTGGAGGAGTTGCGTGATTTTTATGCCCTTAAAGTATCTCTCCAATACTTACTAGTTATCCAAATATAAGTTATATCAGGAGACAATATGTGGTTAAGATATTAACAGCATAAGCTACAGTGCAAGATTATCTGTGTTTAAATCTTGGCTCTAATATTATAGCTAAGTTGACGTTCAAAAAGTTATTTCAGTTCTCTATGCTTATATATTCTCATTGATAAATTAGGATGATAATCACACCTACTTTTCGGGATTGTTGCATGGATGAAATAAATTCGTATGTGGAAAGTGCTTGGAAGAATGTCTGGGAGCCTCCTAACCATTAGAGCTGTTTAAATATTGTCATTATCTGCATATTTTTTCTTCAGAGTCTCTAAATAAAAACCTTGCACACTAATTCACAATATGAAGATTATAATAACTGTCCCAGATAATTTAGGGCACAGATAATAATAACATTAATGATTACCACATACAAGGAGAGATTAGCTTTGCTTTGCTCTGTCCTGAATTTGTTACATGCCACATTTATCATCTCAACCTTATGTAGTTACTAAAATTATCCCCATTTTGCATATAAGAAAATGGAAGCATCCTAAGAAAAGCTAATTTACCCAAGCTTATCCAGCTAGAAAATGATTGAGCTGTGGTTTGAATCTAGACACTCCATCTCCAGAACTTGCACTGTTAACTTCCAATGTCTTGAAAAGTATCATATAGATATAAATATTGATATCTGTGGTATCTCCAAGCTACTTAAAATGTTAACAAGGACATCCAGTTTCTCAAATATTCTGAATAAACAGGATTTTATTATACATGCTTTTAATGCACCATTAAAATTTCAAATATACTCTAAATCCTGAGCTTTGTTAATAACGTTGCATATATATTGTATTAGTAGATTTGCCACAAGATGGCAAACTTCACTAAGAAGTGTTCATTCTTGTCAGGTGCAAAGATATTTCTATAATAGGGCTAAGGGGAAAAAGTATGTAGCCTTCTCTGATTGTTTTACATGAACAGTTATTTCACTTTAATTTTCCCATACTCATTCTGGGCAAGCAACCTGCAACCATATTATTCAGCTCATGCATTCAAAGCTATTCCTTTTGTTTCCATTAAATGCATTTTATTCTGTTTTATATAGTCTATATTTTGTTCCCAAGATCAAAGGTTATTGTCTGACTTTGTGTTTCTTTCACCTGAAATATTTTGATTATGTAGCAATTATATATTCTCTGGGAAAAACACTTTCTCATTGTACCTATCCATATGGGTGCTTTGGATGGAAATAAACATTTGCATTTGAACTGTTCTGTGACCTGTCAATAACACTATGGGCCATCAACACTGCCAGAGCATTAGCAGGAGACTAAACACTGGGGAGAAGCCTTGATAATTTAGATGGACCAACTCTGAACCTACGAAAATGGTCCTTTCCTTTAGATTTTAAGGGCTAAAAAAGTCTATGCAGGAAATAACTAAGAATTTCAACTGTTTTACATTTCTAGGTACAACAATATTAAAAAGTGGATGAAAACACTATGAGATGCAGTGTAAAGGGTACATTTATAATAGCAAGGTATAGCCTATTTTTAAAACTACTGTTATAGTAGAATTCCAAGGCCTTTGTCGCACTTGGAAAGGTTGGGCATGGTATGGGAAGATTTTCATGTTTAAGTAACGACTTCCTGTGAGTGAGAGGATCTGCTCAGAGAGCTGTCAGTTCTCTTTAAACCATGTAGTACAATTCCCAGACAACTATAGGACCGTCCCTCTATGTGTAGTGAGTGGGGTCAATGAAAAGTCATATATGACTCAAACTTTCTCACCCTAGAATCTGAGAGATTGAATCTGTTGACTTCCTCAGCTTTGGCTAGCTCTGTAGTGTAAAACGGATTTGAGAGATTAAACCTAAATCTCTTGTGTATCAAGTCAAGGAACTAAATTCAGACTACTGTGCTGGCTAAGTTAGGACTACTGTGCTGGCTGAGCGGAGACTACTGTGCCGGCCAAGTGAGGATGGAATCCTCAAACCAAACACTGTAGACCACTGTCTCTGTGCTAAGGTCTAAACTTTGAGAAACTTTTTGCCGCCTTAGAAAGAAAAAGGAAGTTTTGAGAAGAAAATCTTTTTTAAATATTGTTTTGTTTTTTATTTTCATTTTAGTTAAATACACAAAAGGCTCGCTTTACAGCTTTTTTGTTAAGTCTTTTTTTGTGTGTAGAACCCCATTTATACTCAGTTCTGTCAAAAAAAAAACATGCATTGAAAAATTTTCCAGAATTCATAGGCTGGAATGAGGGTTCTATCTGTGGTGTATCTACTTTCAAATGATGGCCTAAGGCTGTGCAATGGCTGCCCAAACAGACCTTTGGATGTCTCCTGCTTTGATAGTTGTTAAAAAAGAAATAAGTTAAAATTTCACAGATTCAGAATTCTTATGTAACCAGTCAAATAGTAAAGTAAAATAGAACTTTTGGAAATGTGCAGCAATAATACTATTAAAAGTATGCCTGGGGTCACGCACGGTGGCTCACGCCTGTAATCTCAGCACTTTGGGAGGCTGAGAAGGGTGGATCACCTGAGGTCAGCAGTTTGAGGCCAGCCTGACCAACATGGTGAAACCCCGTCTCTACTAAAACTACAAAAAAATTCACCAGGCGTGGTGGCGTGCGCCTGTAATCCCAGCTACTCAGGAGGCAGAGGCGGGAAAACAGCTTGAACCCGGGAGGTGGAAGTTACCGTGAGCCAAGATGACGCCTCTGCACTCCAGCCTGGGCGACAAGAGTGAAACTCCGTTTCAAAACAAAAAAAAAAGAGTATAACTGGATAAAGATCCTGATTGAAACCTATCCAGTGTCCCATCCCATGATACATGATCTCTGTGATAAAGACTCCCTAAGTGGTCATTTTTTTTTTTTTACTTTTTCTTTTTTTTGACATGAAATCTCGCTCTGTTGCCCAGGCTGGAGTGCAGTGGCACAATCTCAGCTCACTGCAACCCCCACCTCCTGGGTTCAAGTGATTCTCTGTCTCAGGCTCCTGAGTAGCTGGAATTACAGGTGTGCACCACTATGCCTGGCTAACTTTTGTATTTTTAGTAGAGACAGGGTTTCACCATGTTGGTCAGGCTGGTCTCGAACTCCTGACCTCAGGAGATCTGCCCGCCTTGGCTTTCCAAAGTGCTGGGATTACAGGCTTGAGACATCGCTGCACCTAGCCCCCAAGTAGTCTTTGACTGACATCTGCTTCTTCCATTTTAAGACATTCCGGGATTAATAGAAAAAGCAGAATAAAATGAATATATCTCAGAATGAATATGTCTCAGAAATGCTACATAATTTCAATAATATGTCACAGAGTCAAGACATTTTCACTGAATAAAACAAGAATCTGAATATCCTCCATTTATCTTAGAATTTATATCTGGTATGTATTGTTTATTTAACAGTTGTTTGTATTGAGATTTTTTTGAAACACTTTACTAATTGAAAGGTGTTATCACTAAGATTTTTCCAACTTTTTACTTTTTATTTTTATGGATACATAGCAGTTGTATATATTTATGGAGTACATGTGGTATTTTGATACAAACGTACAATGTGTAATGATCAAATCTGGGTAATTGAGATATTCACTACCTCAAACATTTATCATTTCTTTGTATTGTGGACATTCTAAATCTACTCTTCTAGTTGTTTTGAAATATAAAACAAATTATTGTTAATTATTGTTGCCCTATTGTGATCTGAAAACTAGATGTTATTTCTTTTATCTGACTGTATTTTTGTACCCATTAGTAGTGACTGAGGTTTATATTCAAAAATTGAAAAGTAAAACTGTAAGTCAGGAAGGGATTTCTAGTCCAGAATTCTGTTTTCTATAACTCTCCTGAGCACCTTTTTGCCCAGTGCTGCATAACTACTAAATGTATTGGATTTCTATTTCTGCTGAAACAAATTACTCCAAACTTGGCAATTTGAGATAAAATATATTTTTTTAATCTCATAGTTCTGTTGGTTGGAAATCCAGTGGGATTGACTGGTTTGTCTACTCTAAGTATCACAAGGCTAAAATCAAATTGGCAGGGAGAGCCAATTTCCTTTTTAAACACTGTTCCAGGGACATCCAGGTTATTTGCAGAATTCAGTTCCATGTGGTTGCAGGACTGAGATCCCTTGTTGGCTGTCAGCTCAGATATATCTTTAGGACTTAGAGGTCTTTCTCCAGTCCTTGAACATTCCTTCAAGTGGCGCAATCTCGGCTCACCTTGACCTTCACCTACCGGGTTCACGTGCAGTGGCATGATCATAGCTCACTGGCAGTTGCAAGTTCCTGAGCTCAAGGCATCCTCTTCCCTTAGCCTCTCAGGTAGCCAGATTACAGGTGAAAGTCACCATGCCAGCTCACTGGGATCCTTTTGGAGCCTCATCTTTCCTGATTTATCTTCTGCTGCATCTCTTTCTCGTTGACATTTTTGCCTTCTTCTTACACTTTTAAGGGCCCACGTGATTACATTGTACTCACCTAGATAATCTCTGTACTTTAAGATCACCTGATTGATTATCAGTCTTAATTCCATGTGCAAAGTCCCATTTGCCATGTAACATAGTCATACGTTCCAGGGATTAGGGCATGGACATCTTTGGGTGGCCATTATTCTGCCTACCACAGGAAGTGCTATAGACTATGCCTTATAAGAGAATTATTCCCTGCTTGAAAAACATGTTTTCATTGCCCAATTTTTGTTTCGTTTGATTTCGTTTTAATGAATATCTCTATTGTTCTCAATTACACTTATTTAGAAATCCTAAATTAGCAAAAACATTTTGGAATCACTTGCATTTATCTAAGAATGTTCTAGACGTAATTCTTCCAATCATCGTCTCAGGTAACCTAGTAGGATATTAAGTGATTTTTTCCTAAGATCATTTGCAAAAGAATAACACATGTTTTTGCTAAAGAAAATGAAGCCCCAATACAGTGAAACAGAGGTCAGAACACAATCAGATTAGCTCCTGAGCAACTACCTTTCTCATCATCTCTGTCAAATCAATACTATCATATCTACAAAAGCCAGTGCCAGTTGAACTTTTTTCAAACTGGTAGTTTTGCCATCCTCTACAGGAGAAATAGAATTTATAACAAAATTTCTTTCAGCATTTGGTGAAAGTATATTTCAGGAGGCTTTGTGAGTAGTTCAAAATCAAGAAAAAGCAGATCTTATTCTGAAAGCAGGAAGTTCAGCCAATACAAGATGAATAATGAATAATAATAATAATGATAATAGTAATCATAGTGGCAAATAATTGTTAAAGAGAATACACTCATTTGATAAGTTAGGCAAAGTACTCAGTCAAGAAGCAGAATAGAGTTATATATTGATTTAGTAACATTGTATTACATACTTGAAATAATCTATGGGAGTAGATTTTAGGTGCTTTTACTGCAATGGGGTAAGAAAAAGAAGGAAACTGTGAGATGTGCATGTTAAATTGCTTACCTGTAATAGTCATTTAACTATATATATATGTATATATAAAAATAGTATGTATATAAATATGTATATATATAACTATATATCATGTATATATATAAACATATATATCAAAACATGCTGTTGTACATTTTAAATTTATACAATAAAGAAGAAAATAAATAAAAGTTGATCCTAAGATTTCTCTGTAAAACAAAATAAGAGGAAAGAAGCAGCAGAATTGAGTTTGTGGAACATTACATTGGATATGTGAAAAAAACAGGCTAAAAGGGGCAAGGAATACTTTCTTAGCCAATAACAAATTGCTCAAATAGTTGAGTATTTAATGACACAGAAGACCAAAGTCACTGAAAATACAAAAGCAGAAGCCTTTGAGAAAATAACAATGGCATATATAACAATGGCATTCCCTTAAGATGTCGGTGTTGTCATTTCAGTACAAGAAGTTGAGGTGGATATTTGAGGTTCTAAGAAACTGAGCAGTATATTAATCAAAAAGAATATTTTATTTATTTTTGTCAGTTCTTTTACCTTTGATTAGAAAGTACCTGTGAGGCTGGGCGCGGTGGCTCACGCCTGTAATCCCAGCACTTTGGGAGGCTGAGGTGGGAGGATCACTTGAGGTCAGGAGTTCGAGACCATCCTGGCCAACATGGTGAAACCCTGTTTCTACTAAAAATACAAAAATTAGCTGACCGTGGTGGGCACATGCCTGTAATCCCATCTACTTGGAAGACTGAGGTGGGAGAATCGTTTGAACGAGGGAGGTGGAGGTTGCAGTGTGCCGAGATCACGCAACTGCACTCCAGCCTGGGCAACACAGCAAGGCTTTGTTTCAAAAAAGAAAGAAAGAAAATACCTGTGAAACACCAGCATCAAATGAAGGCTGCTTATCTATCCAATTTTGTGGCTGGAGTGGATCTTTCTGTTCATGAAATCCAGATGGAACATTTTATAAAACACATAGAAAAGAAGCTGCTTCTTGAGCTGTTTCAAGGGAGACAACACTGCTGACAAATGCATTTTTGTTATTACAGATATTTTAGATTTGGGAGCCTGAGAACAAAGTTATACTTCCAAACAAATAAAGGTCATAAAGCAACTTCATGATTACAACATCTATGTTGACAAAAGTGAACTTTTTGTTAAAATTTTCCAAAACTAAATTTAACTGAGATGAAAAAACAAACAAACAAACAAACAAAAACTTAGGCAGTGGGCCCCAATAGAAAGTGCAACAGACTGAGAGCTGAGTATTAACTCTGTCCCTATATTTTCTTTTGTTTCTATGTGTGTTTGTTTGTGTATATGTAGATAGTTATTTTTATCTTTAACTTACACTATCTAGTGAAAACACTGAGTTACAAATTTACTTAGCTCAGCTCCTTTCTCCCCTCTCTCCTTTAGAGTAGTTATGTCATGCGTTTGAAATACAGTTAGATTCATTCAAAACAGTCTGTATTTCATCTTGGGCTCCCCAGACATCTGGGTTGAGTCTATTCATTTGCATACAATACTATTCACTCTTTGTGGTGTACAGTTCTATGGGTTTGAACAAATGCACTGAGTCATGCATCCACTGCCACATAATCATGCAGAACCATTCCATCAGCCCACATTTTCTTGTGATGCGCTAGTACTCATGCTAACTCTAAATCATGAAAATCTCTGATCACATTTCTGTTTTTAGATATTTGCTTTTTCAAGTTGTCATATAAATGATATTATACAATATACAGTCTTTTGGATCAATTTACTTGGTTAAACACCAAGAAATATGATTACTGTATCATATAGTAAATGTATGTTTTGTTTTATTAGAAAATTGTCAAACCATTTCCCAAAGTGACTGTACAATGTTGCATTTGCACCACACTATTTGAGAGTTTCAGTTGTTCCATGTCCACATTGGTGATTGGTATTGTCAGTTTTTTGTTTTCTTTAAATTTTAGTCAAATAGGTTCATAGGGATATCTCCTTGTACTATTAATTTGCATATTTCTAGTGACTGATTGTGTTAATCATTATTTCATGTGCTCATTAGCCAAACGTATATCTGTGATAGAATGCTTATTTAAATCTTTGGCCTATTTTTTATTGAGTTATCTATGCATTTATCTATCTATCATCTACCTATATACTTATTCAAATTGACAGACAAAATTGTATTTATTGGTAAAACAAGATGTTTTAAAGTAATATACATTGTGAAAAGGTTAGATCCAGCTAATTAATATATATGTATTACCTCACATAGCTCTAGTGAGAACACAATATTCACTCTTAGCATTTTTCAAGAATACAATATATCATTAGTTATAGTCATTATGTCATATAACAGATCTCTTAAACTTATTTCTCCTATGTGAAAATGGAAACACAACATACCCAAACTTACGAGATACAGCAAAAGCAGTTATAAGAGGGAAGTTTATAGCAATAAACGCCTATAAATAAAAATAAAGATCTCAAATAAACCATACCTGAAATAACTAGAAAAATAAAAACAAACTCAGCCCAAAATCATTAGAGGGGTGTTATTGGGTTGTTTTCTTATGATTAAAATTTTAAAGTTTTTAGATATACTCTGGATAAACATTATTATGAGATATGTTAACTGCATGTATTTTCTTTGAGTCTGTTGCTTATTTTTTTCAGACTTTTAAAAAGGTGTTTCACATAACAATTTAGGATAATGTATACAGTTAAATTTATCAAATTTTGAAAACTTAAGACTTATGCCTGGTGTCATATTGTTATAGGATTCTTGGGGTATCGCTTTTCTGGTCTGAAACCTCTACCCAGTGGTGCCTTTGCCCAAGTTTTGCTTGGGCCCACTGGGCTCATTCTACCCACTTGGCCTGGTAGGCTGTGCTCAGCTCATGCTACCAGCCTGGATCCCATGCCTGCAAGGGCAAGTTAGGTGTGGAATGGTGAGGGATGTGTGAGAGAGTGTGGGGTCTGGCCACTGTGCAGCCAGACACACTGGCTGCTGCAGCACGGCAGGCAGCTCCAGGTGCCAGCATAGGCACCAGCTCTCTGCAGGGCTGCAGCTGGACCAGGCACACTGCAAGCAGCCTCCGCTGCTGGCACTGGGAAACACAGTGGCACCCAGAAGCATGGAGATGCCAGGTACCACAGGACCCCCAAAGAAAGAGCCACAGCCCTGGCTCTTGGAGCTTTCTGATCTCAGCTCCCTGAGCGGAGGCAACTTTTCTCTGCTTCTCTTCACCCACAACATGGTGAGCAAGGGATTTGTTTCAGCCCTGTTTGTGTTATACCTCTTTTAACTCCACCATTCAGCAGCTTCTGAGTCGTTGTCCTGCAACCAGGAAGAATGAGGTATGCAGACAAATAGAGAGTGAACAAAAGGAAGGGGAGCTTTGTTGAACAATAAGACAGCTCAAAGGAAATCCACAGTAGGTAGCTCCTTTCCACAGTCAGCATGTCCCAACAAGGGTTCAGCTCCTAACAGAGAGGAGACCCTTAAGTGGGAAGGTCCTCTCTGCAGGCAGGTCATCCTGTCCTCTCTGCAGCTCTTAGCAGAAAAGAGGTTTTAGAGAGGGTAGCTCCTCCCTGTAGGCAGGTACTTCATCATCTCCTCAGCTCCTAGCAGAGAGGAGGTCCTGGAGTGGGTTGTTCTTCTGCAGCTGCTTGTTCATGTCTCCTGCTATATGCAGGGAGCATAGCTTCTCTCTGCATCTGGTTCTCCAGCGGTCCGCTCTGCTCTGGCTGAATCCAGGGCTTTTTTGGGCCTCAGAGAGGAGGAAGTGCAAACTGATTGGTCCATGTGAGACCATGGGCCAGCTGGAAAGGGCACTGCAAGTTCCCAATCCAGTCTATGGGACTGATAGCCTGGCCCCCAGCCTCCATATACTTCCTGGTCTGAAGGTGGGGCCTCACTGTGGGCACTCCCTCTTCTGCCCAGGAATCTGTCTGCCTCCTGTTGCCGTCCATGGCACCTGGACTCAGCCTGACTGCTCTGAGATTGGATCAGCCCGGACAGCCGGGAGAAGCCAGGCAGGTGGAACAGGTACTTCCCAGCTGGCAAGGGCAGTGTCAGGGGAGCTTTCCAGGCCCTCAGGAGTGCAGGGATGCCTGAGTCTGAAGTTGCATTTTAAACAAAGGTAGGAGTGGGAATGGTGGGGGACAGAGTGGGGTTCCTGCCACTCTGTGGAGCGGGAGACATGGGTCTGGAGCACGAGGCCCAGGTCCAGAGCAGGAGGCCCACATCAGCAGCTGGGGGTTTCGGTGGCCACAGCTGTGTCCAAGAGTACAGGGTTCCTGCCTGTCCCTGGCCCCCACAAGAGCACAGAGAGGACAGATCTGTAGCCACACTTGGGTGCAACTTGGGCCAAGCCTACCTGCTACAGTCAGCATGATGACACTGGCAGATCCTCTGAAGTGGCTGCTGTCATCAGTATCTAAAACCTGTCAAACTAAAGGTTGTGTAAATTTTCTCTTATGTTTTCTTCTAAAGTTATATAATCTTTTATTTTATGTAGATCTATGATATTTTTGAGTTAATTTTTGTATAAGGTGTGAGACTTAAGACACTTTTGTTTACTGTGACTTTATAATGTCTTCAATTTGAGTAATACCAGTCATCCAATTTGTGTATAGTTGTTTGTCTATTCTAGTGCCTTTGCATTTTTATCATTGCAAAATGATTAAAAATATAAATTTTTAATCATTTTGTCAACACTGAGAAAAACATTTTTATAGATTTTGATTGGCATTATACCAAATCTATAGGGTGAATTAGATATAATTGACAGCTTAAAAATATTGAGGCTTACAATCCATGATCATGCTCTATCTCTCCATTTTATAGGTTTTCTTTTATTTCCTTCATCATTGTTTCTTTGATTCCAGCATATAGGCCTAGCATAGATTTTGTTTTTTTCTTTAATGATATGTAAGTTTTTTGTTTGTTTGTTTGTTTTGTTTTGTTTTGTTTTGAGACGGAGTCTCGCTCTGCTGCCCAGGCTGGAGTGTAGTGGTGCGATCTCAGCTCACTGCAAGCTTTGCCTCCTGGGTTCATGCCATTCTCCTGCCTCAGAATAGGACTACAGGCACCCACCACCAGACCTGGCTAATTTTTTGTATTTTTAGTAGAGACGGGGTTTCACCATGTTAGCCAGGATGGTCTCGATCTCCTGACCTTGTGATCTGCCCACCTTGGCCTCCCAAAGTGCTAGGATTACAAGCATGAGCCACTGCGCCAGGCATAAGTATTTTTTTATGGCTGCTATATTGCTTCTTGTTTGCTTGTTTGCTTTAATTTCAAACTTCAATTGTATATTGCTGATGTATAGAAATATGATTAATTTTTATATATGGATTCTTAATATAGAAATTAACTCTATTGCAGAAAATGCATATTAGTTCTGGCAATTTAGGGTAGATTATTTGAATTTTCTATATAGACAATAATATTTTTTTCTCTATTCAGTATGCTTTCTATTTTTGTTTCTTGCCTTATGACCCTTAGTAGGACTTGAAAAACAAGGGTGACTATGAGTGATGAGAGCAATGTTGACTATGATTGGTGAGAGTAGACATTTTTGCCTTTATATTGACTTTAGTAATAAATTATTCCATTTACCAGAATTAAGAATGCTGTAAGTTGGACATTTTCAATGTTATGTTGTTTTATAGATCCCCTATATTAAACTAAGGAAGTTCTATTCTAGTCCCAGTTTTTTGTAGGTATCATTAACTGACATTACATTTTATCAATTTCTTTTCTGTATCTATGAAATATTCATGTTTTCTAATTAATCTGTTAATATCATGAATTATATTGTTTGCTTTTCAAATATGCAGTCAACTATACATTCTTGGGATAAAATCTAGTTTGTTGTGATGTTTAATTCATTTTATATTTTGAAGGATTAAATTTGTTCAGGATTTTTGTTCAAGATGATAGTATGTGGTTTTTTGATTATTTTGATATTAGAGTATTGCTGACCTCAGACAGTGAGCTGGGAAATGTTCCCTCTTCAATTTTTTGAAAATTTTTTTTTACAATTGATATTATTTCTTTTCTAAATATTTAGTAGAATTCATCACTGAAACCATTCATGCCTGGAGTTTTCTGTCTATGCAAAATATTCAACTACACGGTATTTAATAAATGTAGAACTCCTAAAGTTATTTCATTGTATTTGTGTGAATTTTAGCTGTCTTTGTTTCTCAAAGAATTGATTAGTTTCTATAAATTTCTGAATTTATGAGCATGTAATTGTTGTAGGTTCTCTTAAATTCCTTTTAGATTCTATTGGGGTCACTTATGATGTGCCATCTTTGATTCTTAATATTAGTAAATTCCATTTTCCTTCATTCTGCCTGATTGGACTTTTATTTTATATCTTCCCCTTGCTTAAATTGGAAAATTAATTCATGATGTGAAATCAGCGTTCTGTTCTAAAAGAGTATTTTATGCTATACATTTTCTCCTAAGCACTGTTTTGGCTCCAGCTCACATATTTTGATATATTATATTTTTAAAATGCAGTTCAAAATGATTTCAAATTTTCCCCCAAACTTCCTATCACTCGTAGGTAATTGAGAAATATGTTGCTTAATTTCTAAATATTTGGGAATTTTAAAATGTATTATTATGTCAGTGCTTTCTATTTTAATGTATTATAATTATGTAAGGATACACATAACCAGTAAGGATACACATATCCTGAACTACATTGTCAACCAAATTGACCTAATTGATGTTTATAGAACATGTCAATGAAGAACATGCAGATACACACTTTTCAAAAAGTTCATAATATAAATTTTAAAGTTTAAAGTTCATAATATAAGTTATGATCCACAATAGGCTCTCTCCTGTTAAATATTTTTGAAAAGAACTTGTATCTGGATGTTCTTTAAAACTAAGCAGATATAATTTATTAATTATATCTTGATAAATCAAGTTTAAAAGCAATGTTTCAGGCAGAAGAAACATAATTTTAATCAGAAACTTGTATGTACATGACGAATGTAAAGAATTTGAAATTAAAATAAATGGAAATAAAATGAAGTTCTTTTGTTTGTTTTAGAAGGTATTTATCCAACTTTTTGAAAGGTATTTTTACTATATATAGAATTCTGGGATTACTTTTTCTTCTTTCAGTACTTAAGTGCTCCTTTATTTCATTCCTGCTTACCTGTTTTTTGTTTGTTTTTTTTTTTGTTTTTAATGGGAGTGAGCTGAAATTCTCATTTTTGTTTCTGTACAGGTACTATATGCTCATTCTCTGACTTCTCTCAATATGTTGTGTCTGACTCAATTTTCAGCATCTTGAATATAACATATGTGTGTGTTAATTTTTCTACTTAGTGCTCTCTGAGCTTCTTGGGTCTGTGGTTTGGTGTCTGCCACTAATTTTGCAAAATTCTTGAACATTATTTCTTTATATATTTTACCTACTTCATTTTCCCTTTCTTCTCCTTCTTGAATTTCAGTTATGCAAATGTAAAACTGGTATTTTCACATAGCTCCTGGAGACTATATTTTGTTGTTGTTTTCTGTTTTGTTCCTTTTCCTTTATGGTCTTATTTTTTTTATGTTCATTTGGGTGATTTTACCAATCATTTCTTTAGGTATGTCAAATCTACCATTGGATGTGCTGAACACATTATTCTTCACCGTTATTTATGTATTTTTCACATTACCATGTTTCTAATATTTAGTATTTCCATTTGAATATTTTCTTACTGTGTCCTTCAGTCTTCTGAAACGATGTATCTGATCTTACATGTTGTCTATCTTTTTCATTAGAACCTTTAACATAGTAATCATATTCTTAAGAATACTTGTCTGGTCATATCTAAGTCTGCTTTGATGATTGCTTTCTCTCTTTTGCCTTGTTGTCTGCCTTACAATTTTTTTGTTAAAAACTGACACCTTGTGAAGGAGAGTGGTTACTGAAAGTAAGAATGTTTTATTCTTAGAGAAATTTGTACTAGGCCGGCAAGGTGTTGGTTTATGTAATCGTATTAGGGATTAGGCTGGATCTGAAGTTGGTTGGAATGGTCATACTTAGTCACACCCATTAAGGTGTCACACACAGGCTTCAAAGTCCTTCGATGATACTTGGTTTTTATCAGGTAGACTGTCAGAGTATTGTTTTTGTCAATGGCTCTTTCCCCATGTTGGTTTGGGTCTTTCTTTTGCATTACATTACTTTGTATTACATTATATTGCATTTCTTGCATTACAAGAAAAAACTATCTCTTGCAGACATCCCAGCTGTATTTCACTGTTGTTTTCTAAACACTTGTAATCACGTGGGTGAGAAGAAGGGACGCTGAGATTAAGCCACAGCCTTAGGATTGTACTGTGTCCCTGGGACTCAGTAGTATGCCCTTTACAACTTCTCCTACATTTCCTCAAATACTAGAGGTTGGAATGGCATGTACCCTGATCATCCTCAGAGGTAATGCTTTTTTACCCTGTGGTTTTCCCAGCTGCAGTGGTTTTCTACCAGTGCCCTAAAGTGATAAGTTTTTTTTGTCCTTCCCCCGCAGATCAAGGCTGTTATCTGTAGGAGAGATGGTAATGGGTCTGGCTGGAGTTGTAGCAATGGCATCTGAAAACTACTCCTATCTTCCCAAGGTGACAGAGCTTCAGCGTTTTCTAAGGGTTCTCCGTGATTTTCTTTATGAGTGTTGTGTGTGGCATTTGTGGAGGCAAAGCCTACAAGAGTGTGAGCCTCTTTATACATGTTCCCAGAGGTTTCACTCTCATACGCTTGCATTCACTCTTTAACAATTAATTGAAAACCTTTAGCTGTATCTTTGTGTAGGCTTCTATGGAGTCTTGCGGCAAGTGTTTCAGGAAGCGACTTTGCAGTCAGAGTCTTTCTGTCTGCAGATGCCTGTCTCTCCCTGGAGTTTCGGTTATTTGGTTGCTCTGTGATTTTAGTTATTTGATGGCTTAAAAAAGAATTAATTTTCAGGTTGTCTAGCTTTTTCCTGCTTGTAAAGACTGGAATAATGTGCTTTATCACTCAAAATGAAAGTCCTCTGCCTCTGCTTTTGTGATCTTGTTCATACACTTAAAATCTCCCAGCTAGGGCATCAAGGCCTTTTCTTACCAAAAGCTTAGTCACTAGGTGACCTCTAAGGTACTATCCAACACTAAAACTTGGGGATAAAGAACATTTACAAAAATCTACTTCAGAAAGTTTGGAAAGGCCTTTCTGTCCCATGTTATGAAACTGTTTACATCTTATGAAGCAGTTTCATAAAAATTCAAAATTCTTTGCTCTTTAATTATTTGTTCTTAATAATCACTTTTTTTTTTCTTCCATCATGAGACAAAAATGTGTGGTGTCAAAGATTACATTTCTATTTGATGTACATACACATCCGCACGCAAATATATACATGCATACTCATTGGAATCAGGAATTTAGATCATATGCCAAGAGGGAACACATGCTGGGGCCATCTGTCTTCTGTAAAATGTAATATAAGAAAATGCATGCAGTCATATTTACTGAATAAAAAGGGTTCTGGCACTTAATCAGGATGCATAATGTAAATAGAACATTTGTGGACTATTAAATCAAGTTGCTCATTATTATCTTGAATTTCCTGAAGGAATTATACTTTGTTAATTTCTCAGTCATTTATTTCTATCTATTGCAGAAAGAAGCAAATCGATTATATTAGTACTGCATCTATATTAAGGCCTTACAACTTATTGCATCTTTTAAGTAACTGAAAACATATTTTTCAAGAAAATACTTCCAACATATCACTCAGTCAGCCTTCAAATATATACATCATATCAAATAATGTTTTATTAAGTAGCAAAATTTTCTTGCAAAAAGAACAAAATTGAAAATATAAAATTTAATATGCATAGTATATCTTTTTATATTTAATAAAATTTTAGATGTTATTGCTCCATATACTAATTTTATGAATGAATAAAGTACGACACACATGCTGACATTTTTGAGTAATTTTTCTTTACAAATTTTATAATTGCATAAAATATCTGTTTTATCTCCATGTGTCCATAAACTTTTGCACCGTTTATAGTTTAAATGATAAAGCAACATATAAAGGAAGGTGAGGAATACAAAATGAAGCTTCTGAAGTAAATCAGTTTAAGGGTCTATTTCCCACTATTTATTATTCATTAATATGTCCAACTTGGATATTTTACTTTTGAAAATAATATGCTAAGTCAAATTGAAGACTATTTTGAAATTAGAAAGTTTGAGTGCCAGGAAAAGTTGTTCTGTTTCTGACTTGAGTCATATATACATGTATACATATATATAACAATTTTATTTTTTTTAATTAATTTTTACTTTTAGTTTGTAAATAGTAGGTGTATTTGTGGAACTATTGTGGAACTATTTTTTTGTAGCTAGATAACTGTTTCTTTAAAAGCTAACTAATAACATTAGAATAAGGGTGAGGAATATTAAAATTCTTTTATGAAAACTTAAAACTGATGCTTGTAATCACTTGGTTTACCTGGCTAAGTGAATTTCCACTTTTATTTTTTATAATGTGTTTTAGCAGACTGATGGGAAATACTAACTTTTTTTTTTTTTTTTTTTGAGACAGAGTCTTGTTCTGTCACCTAGGCTGGAATATAGTGTCACCATCTTGGCTCACTACAGCCTCTACCTCCCAGGTTCAAGTGATTCTCCTGCCTCCGCCTCCCAAGTAGCTGGGATTACAGGCACCCACCATCATGCCTGGCTAATTTTTGTATTTTTGTAGAGACAGGGTTTCAACATGTTGGCCAGGCTGGTCTTGAACTACTGACCTCAGGTGATCTGCCCACCTTGGCCTCCTAAAGTGTTGGGATTACAGGTGCAAGCCACCATGCCTGACTGGGAAATACTAACTTTTAAATCTCACAATCATCATCTGATAATTCAACTCATACTATCATTACCAGTCCATAATTTTATAATAAATACAACGTTTAAATTATATACACTTTTCTCTGTATCAGTTGTGAAGTAAGTTTCACTAGGGTGCAGTTGACAAAAATTCCTGCTTGTCTCTCCTACAGATATTCTCATCTTTGTCATTAGTAAGAAAATTCCTCTATGTGGGTTAGTGGCAAACTTTTTAGTATAAAACTCATTTGAGATGACGGTGTCAAGGAAATATAAGCAGGAGCCCTTGGATGAGGTTTTAGAAAAAGCACTATAATTTCTTGTAATTTAGTTGAGGGGGCATCACCTACTGCTCTTGTCCCATTCTCGTTCTAGCTCTCTCAAACATGACTGGACAAGGCTATAGCAGCTGTGTTGAGATCATGATACATAAGGCTCAGAAAAGCACAGAGGCTTCGTCCTGATATCCTGAACCACTGAAAAAATGACAGAAACTGCCCACTGTGAACTTGATATGGTTTGGCTCTGCATCCCCACCCAATTTCCATGTCAAATTATAATTCCCAATGTTGGGGCAGGGACCTGTAGGACATGATTAGATCATGAAGGCAGATTTCCCCCTTGCTGTTCTCATGATAGTGAGTTCTCACAATATCTGGTTGTTTAAAAGTGTGTAGCACCTCCTGCTTTGCTCTCTCTCCCCTGCTTCACTGTGTAAATATGTGCCTGCTTCCCCTTCGCCTTCCTCCATGATTGTCAGTTTCCTGAGGCTTCTCCAGCCATGCTTCCTAGGCAGCCTGTGAAAGAGTGAGTCAATGAAACCTCTTTTTTCCATAAATTACCCAGACTCAGGTATGTCTTTTTAGCAGTGTGAGAATGGACTAATACAGGGTTTCTTGTTATAGGAGAAAAATAAACCTTTTAACGTGTAGGCTATTGCAATTAGGTGTTTGATACTAGCAGTCAACTACTGTTTTTATGTAAATATGTGATGATCCAGATAACAATGAAAATAATACACTTCCTCTAGGCAATATCTGATATTACATAATGAACAATTCCTATCACCCAAGTCAAATCTTGAAAACTACTTGTTTATGTTCTTTATTAATTTTGTTTCTGTTGCCTACATGTCACGTGCAATGCCATTATGTCTTTAGTATATTTGTTGCTTATGTTTTCCCAATATTTTCTTTCAGACAAAAAACTCATATAAAATCTTTCCTGAATTTACTCATGATAAACTGTGTTTCATGCCTCAGAACATATAAAACTGTTTCTTCCTAGATCAATTTTCTTTTTTTTTTAATTTAGAATCCTAAGTCATTTATTTATTTATTTATTTTTATTTATTTATTATTATTATTATACTTTAAGTTGTAGGGTACATGTGCATAACGTGCAGGTTTGTTACATATGTATACTTGTGCCATGTTGCTGTGC
>NW_012105365.1:6007491-6010776 GCF_000951045.1 Mandrillus leucophaeus
TGGGGTTTTCTAAATATACAATCATGTAATCTGCAAAGAGGGACAATTTGACTTCTTCTTTTCCTAACTGTATTATTGGCTTTTGTATATCATACACTGGTGTGCTAGTTGGAAGGCACTAGAGGAATTCAGCATGTGTTATATTGTAGTTATGGTGTGAATGTCTTCATTAAAAGGTTGCCATTGCTAATAGAGATGGATGAGTTGGAGGAAAAAATCTATCAACCGGTCCTATATTCAATGGCAAAGTTAGGAGCAACATTTATTTGTAAAGCCAAATGGAATTGTTGACAATGGTAATTTCCTTGATGAGTGAGAAAATGCTTTGTGTGTGTGTGTGTGTATGTGTATGTGTGTGTGTGTGTGTGTGTTTTAAATAAGATAATTCGGCACATTCTACCAACCACTGAATTAACATAATATCTCACAAAGAGTCATGGTTGGGGGATTATTCTGTGTCTTATTTATAATTTCTCTTGTGAGTAAGTTAGATACCATTGTTAATGATTGCCTCAGATCATGGCAAGATTAAAAGAAATTATAGGCTTATTTCTCTTTTTCTCCCGTAGACGGGCTGGGCTACTTTCTTTCAAAATGTCTATACTCATTGATGAAAACTCTTAACATTAAATCTCAAAATGCTTTGTGACAGTTTACACTTTTTTGAGATACTCTATATCTTGTGTAAAATAAAATTACATAGATATGTTTCAGCCTCAATACACATTATGGAAGAAATATTGTTAACAGTGGTTGATTATTTTGAAGCAGAAACATAGAGACCCATAGACTTAGTTTGAATTCTGATTACCACATATGAAATTTTGAGCATAATACTTATTTATAATACACAAAATGAATTTTAAAGTGGTTCTTAGAACTTACTTGGTGTTCAAATGCAGATTAGGGTATCTTCAATCCTGGATTTAAATTTTGGCTCTATTTCTCAGTAATCTGTAGGGCATGGACAAGACTGTTTTCTCAACAGTAAAATTCAGCTGTAAAGGGTATTAACTTGTGTTCTATAGAGTTATTGTTAGTTTTAGATTAGGTAATAGATTTAAGGAACTTATTACTATAGATGCCACTTATTAAAAATCCATTCTATGTAAATTACATTTATTAATAAACAATATTGTACTACAAACTACTTGATACTTTAAATAAGTGCTTTAAGTGTACTATTTGTGTTAACCTTATACTTCTATTAAACAGAAAATGAATACTTTTATTATCCTCATATTTAGGGAGAAGGAAACTGGAGAACATTAGCTGCAGTATAAGGTTAATGACACAGTGGCAGATGATCTGATTCTAGTACTACAGGCTCTTGATCCTCCTAAAATTACCTTCACAATCTTGCCTGAATGATCTTAACGGGAATCTGCTTCTCATCCATCTTCTGAATGTCATAAAATTCCAGGACTCAAAAAGCCATATAGTGTTGTTTTATGTAAAAAGAAAAAAAATGACCAAAATCTCATTATTTATTATGGCTCCCTACTTCCAGCTCATTCATACTCCAAACTCTACCCCCAACATAGCTTCCACAAGGTCTGGGGCACAAAAATTTCTGGTACTCTCCATGACGTCCTAGGTCTTTCAATCTTGGAATACATTTTAAAAATAAAGAACAATAAAGTGAAACAAAATCCTTTTCTACTTACAATGATATATTTTTTGTATCAGATTTTCCTCATTTGTGAAAGTTGGGTAATTAGACAAAAGAGGAAGGACAAATGAGCTGTTTGCTATTTTATTAAGCCTATTATATAGCTATCACTTGACTATGTATAAAAGAATGTATACAATGGATTCACATTTGGTATATCAGACATCACTTCAAAAGTCCATATGGCCATATAATGTTTATATTATGCATCAATATGTTTTCTAATCATATTAGCCATAAAGTTACATAAAATGATTCAATCTTTGTGCTAAAAAATTTAAAACAAATCAGAAAAAGTAGAACAATCTAGTGGAAAATGACATATTGCTTTTATATATTTACGTTTTCTTCTTAAATTTATAATTAAAAGTTTTGGATATTTATGTGGACTCTTTGAGAAATGTTTTAATATAAAGATAGCTATTCTTCAACTATTAAAACAACAAACATATGAAAAGTCCCATTACTGGGTATATACCCAAAGGATTATAAATCATGCTGCTATAAAGACACATGCACACGTATGTTTATTGCGGCACTATTCACAATAGCAAAGACTTGGAATCAACCCAAATGTCCATCAGTGACAGACTGGATTAAGAAAATATGGCACATATACACCATGGAATACTATGCAGCCATAAAAAAGGATGAGTTTGTGTCCTTTGTAGGGACATGGATGCAGTTGGAAACCATCATTCTTATCAAACTATCACAAGAAGAGAAAACCAAACACCGCATGTTCTCACTCATAGGTGGGAACTGAACAATGAGATCACTTGGACTCAGGAAGGGGAACATCACACACCGGGGCCTATCATGGGGAGGGGGGAGGGGGAAGGGATTGCACTGGGAGTTATACCTGATGTAAATGACGAGTTGATGGGTGCTGACGAGTTGATGGGTGCAGCACAGCAACATGGCACAAGTATACATATGTAACAAACCTGCACGTTATGCACATGTACCCTAGAACTTAAAGTATAATAATAATAAAAAATTAAAAATGAAAAAAAAAGAAAAGTATAAGGAAATTGTCTTATTGATAGGACTGAGTGAAATCACTATGAAATGTTGCCAATGGAATTTAATGCAAAATTTTAAATTAAATTTTATTGTTCAAAAATTTGTTTTAAGGGATATCTAGACACATTGAGCTCCTGTGTATCAGGAATTAAAAAAATATTTGGCAGGTGAAGAATAAGTCCTGGAGCCAACCCTTGGCATAAATTTCTTAACTACATACCTAATCAGAATATTTCAGAGCTGGAAGAATCTTCAACGGTAATCTTCTCCATAATGTAATACAGAATACTGAACCCCAGAAATGATAAATGATTTATACAAAGTCATACACTCAAAATAGAATTGGTTGTCTTAATTATATTGATAATTGTCAATTATCTCAGAGATAATTGTGTCTGTTATATTGATAATTGTGATTTGAACATATGTGGACTCACAGAACTTCAGAAAGCTTCTGCCTTCTTAAGTCAATTGCTTACAGTTACAGAAAAGAAATAATATGGCTAAACAGTACATTTCTTTTCATCTCTTGGTATAATATGTTTCTTAGACTATTTTCAAGTTAATTTTTTTTTTTTTTTTTTTTT
>NW_012105365.1:6010931-6038918 GCF_000951045.1 Mandrillus leucophaeus
AGTTTTTTGTATTTTTAGTAGAGACGGGGTTTCACCGTGTTAGCCAGGATGGTCTCGATCTCCTGACCTCGTGATCCGCCCGTCTCGGCCTCCCAAAGTGTTGGGATTACAGGCTTGAGCCACCGCGCCCGGCACTTAGACTATTTTCAAGTTAATTTATCCTAATGGCCACCACCACTAATGCCAATAACTTTTAGAAAAACTTTATATAAACCTTGATGCAAACTTTTATAAGGCTACATAATCTGTTTTTTTTTTTTGAAACCGTTTTCTTCATTTTTTTATTTTTGAACCTCTTTTTAATTAATTTAATATTGAATCTTTCATTACTTAGCAATGTCCTTCAAACAAAATAAAAGCAAAGGGAAAAAAAGAAGCAAAGTAAAAGCTTTCAAATGAAAGGAAAGTGTTTTTAACATAACAAGTTCTAAATTCAAAGAATTGTGTGTTATTCATTAGGTAAGTTCTTAAAGTACCCCTTTAAACAACCCTGATTATAACCACACCTAGAGGTTCAGTTTTCAAAAAGAAAATATCACAATGAGAACTTCTGGAAGGAACTTCATAAGTGAGTCCATCTACCTAACCTAAAAACAGATCTGGGGAAAAAAAATTAGGTGTGAAAAACATTTTGAACTTTATTTCTTACACCAAAATGCCAAATAGTGGCACTACAAATGGAAAAAGAACACCAGCTTTATTTAATATTTTTCATATTTTAAAAAAGTTTGGCATGGAAATAAAGCAATTACAGATAATTATAATTTTCTAACTACCTAGTTTGACCCAAATTTTCCAATCTCTATTCTAGAATTTCTTTTAAATATTAATACAGAGGCTGAGAACTTATTCAGCCAATACACCTACAAGTTAAGGTATAAGTTGAAAAGCCAAAGTAGCAAGTACTACTATTATTCTACATTTTTCCAAATACAGACAAAACCTACTCTAGCACCTCTCAGATTTACACTTCTATTTTTTCTCATGTTTCTTTTACAGTTTGAGAAAAAGGGGTCAAGAACACTGATATCCATGAAGCATTATCATTTTTTTCCTATATATGTGTTAGTCTGTTCTCACTCCACTAATAAAGACATAACAGAGACTGGGTAATTTATAAAGAATGTTTAATTGACCCACAGTTCCACATGGCTAGGGAGGTGTCACCATCATGGAAGAAGGCAAATGAAGAGCAAAGTCAAGTCTCACATGGCAGCAGGCAAGAAAGAGCTTATGTAGGGGAATTCCCCTTTATAAAACCATCATATTTGAGAGAATTATTCACTATCATGAGAACAGAATTAGAGAAACCCATCCCTGTGATTCAATTACTTTCCACTGGGTCCCTCCCACGACATGTGGGAATTATGGGAGCTACAATTAAAGATGAGATTTGGATGGGGACAAAACCAAGCCATATCATTCCACCTCTGGCCCCTCTCAAATCTCATGTCCTCGCATTTCAAACCAATCATGCCTTCCCAACAGTCTCCCAAAGTCTTAAATCATTTCAGCATCAACATAAAAGCCCACACTCTGATGTTTTACCTGAGACAAGGCAAGTCCCTTCAGCCTATGAGCCTGTAAAATCAAAAGTAAGTTAGTTACTTCTTAGATATAATGAGGGTACAGGTATTGGGTAAATACACACATTCCGAATGGGAGAAATTGACCAAGATGAAGGGCCTATAGGCCCTATGCAAGTTCAAAATCCAGCAGGGCAGTCAAATCTTTGGGCTGTAATATGATGTCTTTGAACTCCATGTGTCACACCCATGTCATGTTGCAAAAGTGAGTTCCCATGGTCTTATGCAGCTCTCCCCCTGTGGTTTTGCAGGGTACATCCTCCCTCCCAGCTACTTTCATGGGCGGGCATTGAGTGTTTGTGGCTTTTCCAGGTGCACAGTGCAAGCTGTGGTGGATCTATCATCCTGGGGTCTGGAGGAAAATTGGCCCTCTTATCAAAGCTTCACTAGGCAGTGCCCAACTGGGGACTTTGTGTGGGTGCTCCTACCCGAGATTCCCCTTCTGCACTGCCCTAGAAGAAGTTCTCCATGAGGACCCTGCACCTGCATCAAACTTCTGCCTGGACATCCAGGTGTTTCCATACATCCTATGAAATCTAGGCAGAGGTTCCCAAACCTTACTTCTTGACTTCTGTGCACCTAGAGGCTCAACACCATGTGAAAGCTGCCAAGGATGGGGCATGCCCACTTTGAGGCCACAGTCTGAGCTGTACCTTGGCCCCTTTTAGCCACAGCTAGAGCAGCTGCGATGCAGGGAACCAAGTCCCTAGGCTACAAAGAGCAGGGGGGCCCTGGCCAAAGCCCAGGAAGTCATTTTTTATCCTAGACCTCTGGACCTGTGATGGGAGGAGCTGCTGTGAAAGTCTCTGACATGCCCTGGAGACATTTCCCCCGTTGTCTTGGTAATTAACATTCGGCTCCTTGTTACTTATGCAAATTTCTGCAGCTGGCTTGAATTTCTGCTCAGAAAATGGATTTTTGTTTTCTGATGCATCATTAGGCTGCAAATTTTCCAAACTTTTATGCTCTGCTTTTTCTTGAATGCTTCATCACTTAGAAATTTTTCCCCCAGATACCCTAAATCATCTCTCTCAACTTCAAACTTCAACAGACCTCTAAGGCAGGGGCAAAATGCTGCCAATCTCTTTGCATAGCAAGAGTGATCTTTACTTCATTTCCCAACAAGTTCCTCATCTCCATCTGAGACCACCTCATCCTGGATCTTATTGTCCATATCACTATCAGGATTTTGGTCAAAGCCATTCAACAAATCTCTAGGAAGTTCCAAACTTTCCCACTATTTCCTATCATATTCTGAGCCCTCCAAACTGTTCCAACCTCTGCCTGTTACCCAGTTCCAAAGTTGCTTCCACATTTTTGGGTATCTTTGCAGCAGCACCCCACTCTACCAGTACCAATTTACTGTATTAGTATGTTCTCGTGCTGCTAATTAAGACATACCTAAGCCTGGGTGGTTTATAAAGGAAACGGGTTTAATTGACTCACAGTTCTACATGGCTGGGAGGCCTCACAATCATAGCAGAAGGCAAATGAGGAGCAAAGTCACACCTTGTATGGTGGCAGGCAAGAGAGAGCTTGTGTAGGGGAATTTCATTTTATAAAGCCATTAGATCTTGGGAGACTCAGTCACTATCATGAGAACAGAATAGGAAAAACCCATCCCCATGATTCAGTTACCTTCCACTGAGTCCCTTTCATGACACATGGAAATTATGTGGGCTACAAGTCGAGATTTGAGTGGGAACACAGCCAAATCATATCAATATGAGTACTCACATCCAGCAACTTTTTGCATCCGTATATGATACTCTAACTGGAAATTTTACCTTGAATCATCACTTATTGTTTGCAAATCATTAGTATTTATTTTAATTAGTCTATAGGTACTAGGTTACAAACTTTAGACTTTAGTTTGCAAGGAGAGATTTAAGGAGGAATAAATATCCTGATTTTCAATTTAAAAATCACTGGGTTAACAATGTGAAGGATAGTCTGTAGGTGGGGAAAAAGGAGCTGGAATGGGTGCATGTCAGCCACTGAGGTGGGGTAAAACTGTTCCTGGTATTAAACGGAGCCCCACTTTGAACATTTGCAAGTTATTCTGCTGCTCTTGTCCTTTCATTTCTAGTCCAAAACTGGCCTACGCCTTGGAATGTCTAGGAGGCCTAATATTCCTGGCCTTTTTGGAGTGAGTGAGGGCTCTGTCCCAGGGAACATTCTGTCATGAGCTAATCGTGGGTGCAGGGCACCAAGATCTTCACTGCCTGGTGAGTGGCAGGTGGGAGACTGACAGTGGCTGGGAGTGGAAAATGTTGTTTGACTAATCCTTGGTGGGGACAGCCAGTGTGTGTGGCTTCTGGTCTTATGGAAGGTCTAAGTCTCTCACTAGCATTTAAGGAACTTTATAATATTAAGTATTTTATTATCTTTAATAAAATTCTAACTGTTAACGAAAAAGAGGGAAAGAGAAAGGCCAGTAAAAAGGTCCTCTGGTGAGTCTAAAAGGGATTTGGTGTACACATTAGCAAAAGGGATGGAGAGACACCAAGTGTTATAAAGTGTTATAAAGTTTGAAGTGATTCTTCAAACTTTAGTAGGCATCAGATTGAGAGTTTTTAATATCGGGAAGAAGGCTCAGATTATGCTGCTCTAAGAAGTTCTCAGAGCTTGGAATGGTAGGTCATGTGTGTAATCCTACTGCTTTGAGAGGCTGAGGTGGGTGGACTGCCAGAGCCCAGGAGTTCAAGACCAGCCTGAGCAACGTGGCAAAACCCTATCTCTACAAAAAATACAAAAATTAACTGGGCATTTTGGTGCACACCTGTAGTCCCAGCTACATGGGAGACTGAGGTGGGAGGATCACCTGAGCCCAAGGAAGTTGAGGCTGCCCTGAGCCGTGATTGTACCACCATACTCCATCCTGGGCAACAGTTAGACTCCGACTCAAAAAAAAAAAAAAAAAAAAAAGTTCCCAGGAGAGGCTGATGTTGGTTATCCAGAATCATATGATGAAAACCAGTAGTCTAAGGTTTTTTTTACTCAAAATGGGGCCTTGGGATGAGCAGCACTGGAAGTAGTGTCACCACTCATAGCCACTACCAGACTGCCATCTGCCACTAGTAAGCAATAAAGGCCTTGGTGCCCTGCACTGTAACTGTCCTATGACAGAATGTTCCCTTGGACAGAGCCCTCCCTCACTCCAAAGAGGCCAGGAATGTTAGGCCTCCTGGGAACTTATTAGAAATGGAGACTGTTAGGCCTTGCCCTAGTCCTACTGTATCAGAATCTACATTTTTATAATATGCTCAAGTGGCTTCTATGAAGATTAAGATTTGAGGTAGGATGCACTGGTTTAAAATAAATAAAGAATAGGATCAAAAAGTTTTAGGAAAAATAAGAGTGTCTAGCATGACTCAAATTACTTCCTGAAGAGTTGGGTAGATAGTAGTGACAGTGCTTATGGTGCTCCTCCTACTCAGAGGTGGACAGGGCACCTCCAGGTCATCAACATAATTCTCACAAACCCCAAAGTCATTTCTAATAGATAGATAGATATAATATTATATAGATAGATAGATATATTATATAGATAGATATAATATTATATACATATATATAATATGATATATCTAAGCTTGATTAGGACAAGCTGATACATAAATAGGTAGTCCAAGGAGTATATACAAATCAAGTCATGAGGCCCCTGTATTGAAAATTGAGATTGTAAGCCAAGGTTTCTCTACCGAGCCTTGGATGTATAAACAGGAAAAAAGTGCAATTCCTGGCTCTGATTCTGGATTTATGTCCAAATATGCTGTTTTCATCTTTCCTGGCAGAGGATCAAGTCCTAGACAAGATAACTAAACTATTTTCTTCCATCCAACAGGTAAACCAGTCTCTCATTTGTGTTTAAAAAACTGGAAAGTAACAGCATATCTTTTTTAATGAAAAAAATTGCTTATTAAATTAATTAGGATAAAACGCAATACTAAAGTGGGGCTGCGCCTCTAGTCTACAAGTATATTATACTTTAGAGCTTTCCTTTTCGGAAAAAGATGACATTTCTCCAAACTCATCTGTCTTTGAAAACAGGGCTCAATAAGTGATGTCACAAATCAAGGGCTGTAGTCAGATACATTTTTAAAAGATGAGTGGCCACACTGATGTTCAACGCACTGATGGAGTGGGGCAGGCACTAAACAAACAACTCACATCTCAATCCAGGCCCCATTACTAAGGGACTATGAGACCCCTGGGAATTTACTTCATCTTTCCAAGTCTAAGGCTCATCATAATAATTTTAACACATGACTGTTTGGAGAATTAGATGATAATACATAATAAACATTTAGCACGGTACCTGAATGTTCATAGTTTCTTAGTATCTTCTGGTATTTTCTGTATTTTCCTACTTACTGGCCGTAACAATGGAAATATATGTCATGTTTTCTTGGCTATTGTAGAAAAGCTAGATTATATCAGAAGCCACAGGCCAAAATTGTAAGCCCTAAGGAGAAAGTAAGAATTTTCAGCCACTAGGCTGCCAGTTGGTATGCCAGGAGTTTTCTTTCATGGATGTACTATTCCACTGCAGTCAAAAAGTAAAAACTAGGTTTATAACAATTGAATGCACATGACTTTATGGCAGTTATTTCCTGAAAAAATATTGAAATGAACAGATCATGTTATGCAGTAGCACATTTTGTGCTATTTGTAAATAAGAAACAGACAACTTAGCCGGGCGCGGTGACTCACACCTGTAATCCCAGCACTTTGGGAGGCTAAGGCTGGGGGATCACGAGGTCAGGAGATCGAGACCATCCTGGCCAACATGGTGAAACCCCGTCTCTACTAAAAATACAAAAATTAGCTGGTGGTAGTGGTGCATGCCTGTAATGCAAGCTACTCGGGAGGCTGAGGCAGGAGAATTGCTTGAACCAGGGAGTCGGAGGTTGCAGTGAGCAGATTGGGCCACTGCACTCCAGCCTGGAGACAGCATGGACTCCGTCTCAAACAAAACAAACACAACAACAACAAAAAAAAACCCCAGCTTTTCAGGTCATCATACTGTCACAAAAAATGTATCAAGTATTTTTATGCAATGTACAAAAACTATGCTTCATGAAAATTCAAAAAAGTACTATTATAAGAAAAAAAAGCTGACTTCAAACAGTGTCATAGTGAGTGCAGCAGTTGAGCCAACAAGTATTTTGATATAGGGATATATTTACACAGACTATAAAATAGTTATACTGTAATAGTAATAAGATGCTAATTATTATAAACTTTTTAATTGTATTCTGAATATTTTCATTTTTAAAAACAAAACAGCAAGTATTTGGAAATATATTAAGACAAATGGAGGGAGAAAGAAGGAAGTGAAAGAAGAAAAGAAGAAATGGAGGGAAGAAAGAAGAAAGTGAGAGAGAAGGAAGGAGAGAACGAGTGATTGGGAACAGTGCTAAAGTATCTCTTCACTGAAGAAGACAACACAAGTGACAGGGAGAGATATCAGCATTACAGAGAACCCAGTAACAGACTAACTGAATTGTACAAAGAAAAAACTTACCTTCCCTTGAATACACATCCAGAATTCTGTCTTCCCCTTGATTAACCTTAACGCAAGGTTTGATTTTGCCTACTTCCCTGAATGGCCTCCTGTCTCAGCAAGGTAAGGTGGGTGGAGAAAAAGAGAGGCAAGGTTATGCCAAGGTAAATATCTATAGCGAGGACATGATCTCTTTGACTCGCAAAAAGACTTCAATGAAACATCTAGGAGGAAATGTACCATTAAATGTTATGGTTACAATAGAATACAATGTTGTTCCTTTTGCTATTACATTTCTGGAAATAATTTATCTAGAAATTTTCCCTGAAGTGTGGTTCTCTCACTGTGACAAAGGAAAATGTAGGTACAGAGAGTGTACATCAGAATATAAATGCCTATTAGAGCCAAGAGATGCAATATTACCTTAGATTTCTGATTGCCCATAAGGTACTTACATTTTCCCTACTCCCAGTGAAAATAAATTATTTCTTTAGACTGTCAAGCCAGATCCTTCAGTTCTCTCTCTGGACCCATCAAAGTAGAACTAACAGAAAAGTGTATGGACCAAAGGTGTGAGGAATTCTTTTGTGTGTCTGAGTCTGGTCAGAGCCCATTCATGTTCACGTAAACCTTGTGGCGGACTACATGACTTGAGTTAGAAAATCATCTGCACTTGTCACAGGCTAGGGAATTGGTAATCTCAATCAAAGTATCAAGAGTTTAATAAATTCAAGCAGATTAAAAATAAAATACAACTTTAACAAAGGTTTAAACTTTAGTTAATTTGCTATTATAGAATGTAAGAAAAAAATGCAGCTTTCTATTTTTCTTTTTGAGAGATAAAATACTGCAGAAAGTTAGATAATAGAAGCATACAGTTTTAGAAGCTTGTCCTTAGAATCCCTAAGTTGAAAAAAAAATCAAAACATTTCAAGCCATTTAAGTTGTATGAGTTCAATTTTATTTATTTTTTTCAAATTCCAATTTATGGGCGTCACTGATTTTCCGTCACTGTAATAAGAAAAAGACCTATGTTTAATTGTAGAGAAGACATCTGTGCAGTCCACTTTTGAACCACAAAGTACATATATGTTGGAAAGAAGTCTTTCATTTTTCAAAATCTTTTATTTTTCTTGACCTGCCGAGGCAAGGAAAAAGCAAAGTAATTTCTTCCTCATCTCTCGTCTGCAGTGAATTTCCACACTCAACCACAAGCAGGAAAGGATTTTATATGCTTAGAGTACATTACAACCACATAGCTTTTGCTCTTCAAGGAATAAGACGAGAATGCATGTTTATTGGTTTGTGATGGTGATTCCTGAGGACTCAGTGTGTACCAACATACACTCTATCCCATAATAGGCTGTGAAAATTTCACTTTTGATAAATAAAAAGTTTATTCAGTACATTTTATTTTATTGTTTGTTTAGGCAAATGTTTTCTACATACACTTATTTTTTAAAAAAAAATTGAGACTATTGTCAATAATAAAATGCAATTTTAATTTGCACTCTGATTTTTCCATTTCCTCTAAGACACCTTTATGCAAATATTTGGTTTCTATGGATGTTCAGCCTCAGTGTTTTTTGATGCCAGAGATGAGTAAGTCAGAAGTTAGCTCAGTATATTGGCCAAATGAAATGGTGCATTTTGTCCTAATTATTGAGAGTGCCAGGACATGTTTATGTGAACACCACCAAAACATGGCACCATTCCTCACAACAAATCGGGTTACAGCAAATTCAACACTGTTTGGCAATATGGGAAAATAATTCCATATTAGACTTTCTTTTAAATATAGTGTGGAAAATAGGTTCATAAAACCATCACAGGATGTGAAGGAGTCTGTTGAAGTGATTTGAAAGCAGAAAATGGATCCTTGGCAATCAGGAAACAGTAAAGTATTTCTGCTTGAGCACAACAGAGGGCAAAAATTGAGGTATGAGAGAAATAAAAAAACTATAGAGGGAAAGTAAACAAAAAAAATCACATGTTTTCCATTAAACATCTCTCCTGTCAATTATAAAATCTGTTTAATATTTGTTTAAAGGCTGAAAAGGAATATGTAAACTACTATAGGAAGTTTAGAGAATAGCTAGAACTGATTTAAGAAATTACGTATTGTGGATATATGACAATTTAGATGTATTAAGACAATTTAAGAGAAGTACTTTGGCTTAGTAAGTGAATTGTGATGGCCAATATGGGAAGAAAGGACGTGCATATAATGACTTTCTACTGGGTTTCATGGTCCCAAGAAAAGAAAAGAAAGTCATAGCAGAGAAGAAGGAAATACACAGAATGAAAGTAAAGGGAGTTTTTAAATGTAAAACATCAGCAATGCTGTCTTCTGGGTTGAGAAGAACTTTATTTGAGGTCCTTAATGCCAGTCTGTGTATAAGCTACATACTACTAATCATAGTTATCAAAGGATTTAGTTTTATGAATGTATGAAAGTTCCTAGTAGAAGAGTGCCGATAAGAAATATTGATTCACAACAAATTATTTAATTCTTATAAAAATAAAATATATGTGTTAGTAACATAATGACTATTACTTACTGAGCTAGACATTTGTTTATATTATATATTATGTTATTAATGTTATTTACTCACGTGCCACACATTTAGTTAAGGTTCAAAACAATAACATAAGGCAGGCACAATTATGCTACAATTTACAAAATAAACCATGGACAGAATTAGTTAAGTAAATCATAGAAGTTACAGATAGATATAATAATGGGAAAGCCGATTGTCTCTTCTTGTAACTACTATGTAATACTTTCCCCACCTTAACTTGCTGTACTGTGTAGAATTAAGTTACCATTTTCCTTGGAAAACCTCACCTTCTTTCCGTAGGTCTTGAAAAAAATCTAAATGTGAGTAATAATGAAAGAAAAGCAAAAGGAAAGTTAATACAAGTATTTCACATTAAACAGCTTGAAAAAGAGTTATTTTCTTTCTGTTAGCATATTTTAATAAATAAAAAAGAACTTAATCATTTTCTGCTATTTTAGTAATATATATTTAATTTGGTCTTTCAATGTCAGATCTGTGAATTCCTTGAACTTCTTCTGGAGAAGACTGTTTTTTTCCCCAACTTGATGTAAGCTAATGATGGAATTTTATATACTTTTCATTTATTATTTTTAAGCAGGTAAAAAGATTAAGTGAGATGATTTGTAAGAAAAGGAAGGAAGTAACAAAAGAGAAAAATGAAGAGACTTCAGGGACAGATTGGAAGAAGAGCCAATAAGCTGTGGGATCAATTGATTGTGAAAATATGAGAACTATGAGGGGCAACAAGAAGATGAAGATGACCCTGGCTTTTCTTGCTTAGAGGTCAGGGGTGGGAATAATGGCATTAGAAGACATAGAAGCAAATCAGTCACCCATAATTTTGAGTTTATTTATACTCCTAAATAGTCTACATAATAATGTCATATCCATTTACCTTTTGTGACTTTTCTGGAGCACACGACACTGTTGAACATTTCACCTTTTAAAATATTCCCCCCCTCCCTGCTTGCATGGTGCCATTATTTTATCATCTTTCTCCTCATCTGAGTGCCTCTCATTGTCCTGTTTCTCTCCCTCTGCAAAATCCATACATGTTAGCTCCTCTCAGAATCAAGGACATAGGCATAAAAGAGAGCATTGGCTTTTGAAGTCAGACTAATAAACAATTACATTTTTTTTCTGTTCCACTCAAAACCTTTGTAAACTTGGAGAGCATATGCAATCTTTTTTTAGTCTCATGTTTCTCCTTAGCTGGCTTACAAGGCCCTCCAATGGTCTGAGTCTGGCTGTTGCTTATTGATCCAATCTCATTCATTAAAACTCCTCCTCTTCCTCTCTTGCACAATCCCTATGCTCTGGGTTTCAGTCATTCTGACTTCCTCTCCATACAATTATTCATTGTAATACTCTCACTTTCTTCTGAGTATTAACATGTTGTTGCCCCCACATGCCACCCATCACTTTGCTAATTTATCTTCAATAAATTCTAATCATAACTTAGGTCCATCCAACTCTTAATGTCACATCTTCAGATATGTCTTTCCTAACACCTCCAAATTAGCATTAGTGCCCCACTTGTATATACTTAGTGCTTTCATAGTTATGGTAACCATAAATTTTATCTTCCAAATTTGAACATAATTGAGTGTGAAATGAGGTGCTATGCCTGAACAACATGTGTAAATCAGGAGTACTCTACCTCTGGCAATCTCAGCTTTTCCAGTCACAGTATTGCTAATTTGCTATCTAATTATCTGTTTCTAGCACAGAACACTCAATGAGGATGGTTACAGTGACTAGCCTATATCAGGGGAACCAGCCCCCAGTATTTCAATGTAGGTTATTTTCTATTTTCCCTAAGTGTTGGCTGGTCTGAGAAATAAAGAGAAAGAGTATAAAGGAGAGATTTTACAGCTGGGCCTCCAGGGGCGACATCACCTATTGGTAGATTCTGTGATGCCTACCTGAGCCACAAAACCAGCAAGTTTTTATTAGGGATTTCAAAAGGGTAGGGGTGTATGAATAGGGTGTAGGTCACAGGGATCACATGCTTCAGAGGACAATAAAAGATCACAAGGCAGAGGGCGAACTTAGAATTACTGATGAGGTTTCATGTCCCGCTGGGCACATATTGTCTTGATAAACATCTTAACAGGAAACACAGTTCAAGAGCTGACAACTGGTCTGACTAGAATATACCAGGCTGGAATTTCCCAATCTTAGTAAGTCTGGGGGCACTGCAGGAGACCAGAGCGTATTTCATCCCTTATCTTCAACTGCATAAGACCGACACTCCCAGAACGGTTGTCAATAGGCCTACCCCTGGGAATGCATTCCTTCCCCAGGGTTATTCCTTGCTAGGAAAAGAATTCAGTGATATTTTTCCTATTTGTTTTCTGCAAGAAGGAAAATATAACTTTGTTCTGCCTGGCCCATCAGGCAGTCAGACCTTATGGTTATTTCCCTTGTTCCCTGAATATCGCTGCTGTCCTGTTCTTTTCAGGGTGCCCCGATTTCATATTGTTCAAACACACATGTTTTACAAACAATTTGTACAGATAACACAATCATCACAGAGTCCTGAGGCGACATACATCCTCAGTTTACGAAGATGACAGGATTAAGAGATTAAAGACAGGCATAGGAAATTATATGAGTATTGATTGGGGAAGCAATAAATGTCCATGAAACCGTCACAATTTATGTTCAGCGATTGCAGTAAAGACAAGAGTTAGAAATTATAAAAGTATTAATTTGAGGGAACTAATAAATGTCTGTGAAATCTTCACAATTTATGTTCTTCTGCCATAGCTTCAGCTGGTCCCTCCATTCAGGGTCCCTGACTTCCTGCAACAAGCCTATTCACTTTGAACCTGTGATGTTTATTCCAGTGATAAATGCATGGTATACCTTCTACAAAGGATGTGAATAGGTTTTCTTATATTTATGACATATATTATAATATGTAATATAATATTTTTAATAAAATTACATTGCTTTGTGTTTGTGGTTTCCAGAAATGATGTGTTTTTTTCTGAATTAACTATTATACAATCCAATAATGCTAAATTTTAATAATAATAATTTGGTGGTAGATTTTCTAAGTTTTCTATGTAGAAAGTTGTATATATTGTGAATAATATATTTTTTTTCCAATTTTAATGTCTGTTTTTCTGATACTGAATTACCTAGGACTTTCAGTACATTAACTAAAATTGATAGGGTTTGTAATTTTGATCTTAGCAATTTTACACATACAAATATATATTTATATACATTGATATACATAGCCATGATATATTTGTACACATGCCTATCTATAGGTGTGTGTGTATTTTCCTACAGTTTCTACTACATATTGAACAATTTCTTATATATTGAAACATATGACAGTATAGTTCTAGACACTATATTATATGTTTTTAATATATAGGCTTAATGTTATACAAACTTTTTAATGTAGTTTACACCCTGACAGTGTCTGCCATGCCTACATATAATCTGTAATTTCAGAACATTTGCCTTCTTATTTCTCCTTTAATTGTAAAATAATAGCAATAGAAAAATTGCATGAACTATATTTACAAAATTTAATTAATGATTATAAAATTATATGTGCAATTTAATGAATAATTACAATATAAAATGTATGTGACTTATAAACACTTCAAGAAATAACATATTGACAATAAGCTAGAATCATCCCTATTCTTCTCAGTGGTTTTTAACCCTCTCTCTCTTTCTATTAATCCTACTGACCATGTAAGAATTTTATCAGTGTGTAGATTTATAGGCTTACTAGCGATAAACACCTAAACAAAATATGTGTGTCCTCAAAAAGCATAGTTTATTTCATTGTGTTTGAACCACATAAGAATAAAATAAAACTATATGCATTTCTGTGTTTTACCTTTCTCTCAACATCAGCGGATGTTTGTATGTTTATATTGATGTATACTAAACAATTTGGATGTTTCCAGTAAGGCAGGTGCACACATTACTTCTTTGGAACTTTTTAAATTCAGATATACGATTGTAAATGGGCAAAATGATTTTTAGTTTATAAAAACTAGAGCCTTTGACTCTCAATGCTGGGTAACAGGGTAATGCTTTCAACTTTGATAGATTATGCCAAACTGTTTTTCTGAACATTGTTATTCCAATTTGCATTCCCATCAGCAGTGTTTGCCAGTTTCTGACAGATGTGTGATTTATTCTGCACCTTTTATTTGCATTCCTCTTATTATTTATATGACAAAAAAATCTTTTATTTATTATTTTTCGGTGTTCAAGAATTAGTTGTTGTAGAATTTTTTCCTCTATTCTATTTTATTATCTATTTGTATGTGTTGGCATGCAGATGTGGTGTGTGTTGTGTGTGTGTGTGTGTGTGTGTGTGTGATCATTTTGTGGGACCTCTAAAATCTCTAAGTTTATCATATACACTTATCGCACATATTTTATCCTATTCTGGAACTCTTATGTTTACCTATATAGTCTTCTCTGTGAATAAACAAGAGTTTTAAATTTAATATGATACAAATTATCTACTTTTTCTTTATGGTCTCTGAGGTTTTCTATCTTTGCCTTTACTTTACTCAAGAAATTTTGTCCTATATTGAAGTTGTGAAGATATTCGAATATACTTTTAAAGCTTTATAGTTTGGATTTCCATATTTTTTTCCTAGAATCCATCTGCCACCAACTTCTTCTGTGCTATTAGGAAAGGTTTCTATATCAATTTTCTGTAGGTATATGTAATTTTTTCCAGCATATTTTTTGAAAATATCATTTTTTCCTTGCTGCTATGACATGTCATTTCTTTTGTTTTTCAATTTCCCAGGTATAATTTAGGGTTTTTAACTCTAAATACTCTAATAATGTATAATAGACTTTTCCACTGAGTCTTCCATGTATTTTACTATTTTTTTTCTGTATTTTATGATTTTGTAGCTTTATGCTAATTTTTGGATGCATTCTGATTTATTAAAAGTTCATAAATTTTATTGTCAGTTCTGTCCAATTAATTCCAACTTTTAATTGAATATTTAATTTTAATCCATTCATTTTGATTTTTTAGTTTAATTTTTGTTATCTTTATTTCTGTAAGTTATATGTTGCTATTTTTTAAATCTGCAGTCATTTTATAGTTTCTGATTCTCTATATTTTGTCTTCGTTTAATTTCTGAAAGTATAACATATATGTAATTTTGTTACCTGTTCTAATAATTTCAGTATCTAATTTTTTCACTAATTCCATATCTTTTATATTAATGTTTGGGGTTAGTTTTAGTGAGCTTGCTTGTGTGCATGATTTTGTTTGCCTGGTGCTGTTTAATGACCTTTAATAATGTCTTCAGGGGAAATCTAAAGTTTAAAATAAAGATATATCTTCCAGAATGTTTTAGATTTACATTTCCTTTATCCAAGTGCTTGAGGTACTATCAAATGGAAAAACTGCAAATCCATGCTTGGAGAATCTTGGACCAGTTAATCAAGCAAATTTGAATGAAAATTTATGTGATATGTTCACAATCTCTTCAGGAAACGGTTTGACTTTTCTTTTTACTTTTTTCATTTTTTAATTTTCCCCTGACTCATACCAGGACCACAGCAACATTTGCTGAAAGAACAATAATTCATAATTGCACTGAAAGGTAAAGAATGAATATTCCTTGTTTAGATTACTTATGGTTGTTAAGCAGCCTGTCTGCTTTGGAAGCGGGTGGTCATAGGGTTGCATATAGGTCCCCTTTACCCTTTGAGCCCTCACAATTTCATCTCACACTTTCATAAATAATAAATATATTTAGAGTAAAAGCAACCTCTTTAGGTTGCTGCTTTAGTCTTTAAATTTTCACTATCCTGTCATATAGTCCTAGCAGTCCTGTTTTGTTTTGCATATGTTTACACAATATTTTAAGTTTCTTTTCCTGTCAGTGTTGGTCTGAAAATGTAGCCTTGTATCAGTGTTAGCAGAAATAATGATATTGTTGTAAAACAAGAGCATGAAGTATGTCCATATGACTCTAGACATGTTTAGGTGTATTGGTACCCCATACATTAAACAGAGAAATGAATTCAACAAGAGTCAATGTTATCCCAAAGAAGTACAACTAGTCTGGATTGGCCAAGGTAGTTGAGATTATATGTAGGAGTCATGAAATCATAGCTAGGTAAAAGAAAAAGTAAGTTGATTACATAAGAAAAGTGGAGGACAATAAAATTTTATTAGATCACTAAATTATAGATAGCATTAGGATTACTGCTGCTATTGGGCTAATTTAGAAGAGTGAAAAAATATACATGGAGAAGGTGATATTTATTGGCAATGCCAAAGACAAAGTTTTGAACTTGGCAGTGGGTAGTCAATTTATGATTCACAATAAAAACACTGAGAAACAGGGGAAAAAATACAAGAGAAATAAACATGCATAGCATAGGCTAGTCATTGTAATGACAAACCATTAGAATAGCTCTATCTCCTGTTGATATAAAACAGGCCTCGGCGAGGGCTGTTTGTTTACATCCTATTTTCATTGTGCTTGAAATGATTAGGTCTCTTATAGAAATAGAAACTCTATCAATCAAGCTCCCCTTATTGAGGTACAATAATTGAACATCTATTCCTCATATCCACTATATTATTAAGTGTTCATAAGATGTGACTTGATACCCTAAATTTAATTTTTGATACATCAATAACAGAGTTGATAACAAGATATAAATGTCTTAATAAATAATCTATAATAAAATAAGTTCACATTTTATATTATGACTCTATGTGCAATTTAAAAACTACACATTATTATTAATTTAAATATAAGAATTTATTTTTTTCTAAAAATTTTCTTTATATTTTTAGTATTTTTATTTTTGTTTTTTTCATTCTTATGGGTACATAGTACATGTATATATTAATGGAGTACATGAGGCGTTTTGATACACACATTTTATAGCTTCTAGATACAAGAAACGTGTGTGTGTGTGTGTGAGACAAGGTGAGTTTTTTAAAAAACTACTTGCTAGAATTTGCCAGATGAACTGATGAAATCCGAAGAACAGTTGCCAAAAAGAGCTTAGAAGTCTTAGAGAGAGGGGCTGGTAAAGTGACAAAAAGCGTAACCCAGAATTTCATGTGCACACAACTGTGCTGCCCCTCCAGATTATACAATGTGTAATAATCACAACGAGATAAATGGGATATCCATTACCTTAAGCATTTGTCATCTTTTCTGTTACAAATATTCCAATTATACTCATTCAGTTATCTGAAAATATACAATAAATTATTGTTGACTATAATCACCCTATTGTGCTGTCAGATACTATTAGATCTTATTCATTCTATCTAACTACGTTTTTGAACCCATTAACCATCTTCACCTTCCCTTCTCAGCCTCTGGTAACCATCACTCTACTATCTGTCCTCATGAGTTCAGTTGTTTTACTTTTTAGCTCCCAAAAGTGAGTGAGAATATGTGATGCGTGACTTTCCATGCCTTGCTGATTTCACTTAACATAATGTTCTCCACTTCCATCCATGTTGTTGCAAATGACAAGATCTCATTCTTTTTGATGGTTGAATAGTACTCCATCATATATATATATATGTGTGTGTGTGTGTGTGTGTGTGTGTATACATCTCACATTTCTCTATCCATTATCTATTGATGGACATTTAGGTTGCTTCCATGTCTCCACTATTGTGAATAGATAGTGATGCTTCAATAGAGATGAGAGTGCAGATATCTCTTTGATATATTTATTTGCTTCTGTTTTAGCATATACCTAGCAGTGGCATTGCTGGATCATACAGTTGTTCTATTTTTAACATTTGAAGAGCGCCCCTACTCTTCTCCATAGTGACTGCACATTCCCACCAACACTGTATAAGGACTTCCTTTTCTCCGTGTGCTCACAAACATTAATTATGTTTGTCTTTTGGATAAAAGCTATTTTAACTGAGGTGAGATGATAGCTCATTGTTGTTTTGATTTAAATTATTCTGCTGATCATTGATGGAGAGTACCTTTTTATAAACTTGCATGTCTTCTTTTGAGGAATGTCTATTCAGATCTTTTGACCACTTTTTATTCTGATTATTAGATTTTTTTCCTATTGAGTGGTTTGAGCTCTTCATATATTCTGGTTATCAATCCCTTGTCTGATGGATAGTTTGCAAATATTTTCTCCCCTTATGTGGGTTGTCTCTTCACTTTGTTGATTTTTTTTTCTTTCCTGTACGTAAGTTTTTTAACTTTATCTGATCTCATTTGCCCATTTTTGCTTTGGATAGGCGATACCCCTGTGCTTGTGGGATATTACTCAAGAAATCTTTGCCCACTGCAGTGACTTGGAGAGTTTCCCTGATCTTTTTTTTTTTTTTTTTTTAATAATTTCACACTTAAGCTTTTAAATTTAAGTCTTTAATACATTTTGATTTGATATTTTTATATGGTGAGAGACAGTGATCTAGGTTCATTCTTCTGCACATAGCTATCTTGTTTTCTCAGTATCATCTATTGAAGAGACTACTTTCTTTAATGTATATTCTTGGCACCTTTGTTGAAAATCAGTTAGCTCTAAGTATGTAAATTTATTTCTGGGTTTTTCAGTCTGTTCTATAGGTCCATGTGTTTGTTTTTATGCTTGTACCATGCTGTTTTGGTTACAATAGCTCTGTCAAAAACAGTTGGGCAATGTGATTCTTCCAGTTTTGTTATTTTTGCTCAGGCTGGCTTTTGCTCTTCTGGGTCTTTTGTGGTTACATACACATTTAGAAATTTTTTTCTATGTCTGTGAGAAAGTCATTGTTAATTTGATAGGGACTGCATTTAATTTGTGTATTTTTGAGGGTAGTATGGACATTTTAACAATATTGATTCTTCCAGTTTATGAACATGAAATATCTTTCTATTTCCTATGTCACCTCTAATTTTTTGTGTCAATGTTTTATAGTTTCTATTATGGTGATCTTTTGCCTCTTTGGTTAAGTTTATTCATAGGTACTTAATTTTATGTGTAACTATTGCAAATGTGATAAATTTCTTGATTTCTTTTGCAGACTATTTGCTGTTGGCATATATAAATGCTACTGATTTTTATACACAAATTTTGTATTCTGGAACTTTAATGAATTGGTTTATCATTTTAATTTTTTTTGGTAGATTATTTATGATTTTCTAAACATAAGATAATATCACCTATAAACAGGGATATTTTGAATTATCCCACTCCAATCTGGATGAATTTTATGTCTTTCTTTTGTCTGATTGCTCTAGCTAGAACTTCCAGTACTGTGTTTAATAATAGTGGTGAAAGTGTGCATCCTTGTGTTCCAGATCTCAGAGGAAATAATTTAAGTTTTCCCCCATTCAGTATGATACTAGCTGTGGGCCTATCATGTATGGCTTCCATTGTATTGAGGTATGTTTCTTCTACATCCCGTTTTTAAGCATTTTTATCATAAAGAGATGTTGAAATTTATAAAAAAGATTTTGGCATCAATTAAAATGATCATATGGCTTTTGTTCATTCTGTTGATATCATGTATCACATTGATTGATTTGCTTATGTTGAACCATTCTTGCATTCCAGAGATAAATACTACTTGGTCATGATGAATGATATGTACATTTTGTTATTGAATTAGGTTGGCCAGTGTTTTATTGAGGACTATTGCAACAATATTCATCAGTAATAGTGGCCTGTAGTCTTCTTTTTCTGATGTGTATTTGTCTGGTTTTGCTATCAAGGCAATACTGAACTCACAGAATGAGTTTGAAAGTTTCCTGCCTCAATTTGTTGGAATAGTTTGAGTAGGATTGGTATTAGTTATTTAAATATTTGGTCAAATTAACAGTAAAGCCATCAGGTCTTGGGTTTGCCTTTCCTGAAAACTTTTTTATTATGGCTTTGATCTCATTACTTGTTATTGGTCTGTTCAGGTTTGGGATTTCTTCCTGGTTTAATGTAGGCAGTCTTGCTTTTTTTATCCATTTGGCCACTCTATGTCTTTTACTTGGAGAGTTTGGTTCATTTACCTTCAAGATTATTACTGATGACTAAGGACTTAATCCTGCCATTTGGTTATTTGTTTTCTGGTTGTTTTGTATTCCTCTCTATCTTTTATTTTCTGAAGGTGATTTTCTCTGATGGTATGTTTTAATTTCTTGTTTTTATTTGTTTGTATCTGTTTTACTTCTTTCTCTTACTTGAGGTTGTCATGATGCTTGAAAACAACATCTTATAACCAATTAGTTTAAGCTGATAACAACTTAACACTGATTATAAAAATAAACAAACAAGCAAAAAGAAAAGTAATAAAAACTAGAAACTTTAACTTCATCCTCTCCCCTTTAGGTTTTTCTTGTTTCTGTTTATAATTTATTATACTGTCCATATATTAAAACATTTTTCAGTTATTTTTGGCACATTTATCTTTCAGTCTTTCTTCTCAATGTATGAGTGGTTTATACACCACAATTACAGTGTTATACTTAATATTCTGTTTGTCTGTTTACTTACTACTACCAGTACGTTTTCTATTAATACCTTCAGTTGACTTCTTACTGCTTTTTAATGTGCATTTCTTTCAGATTGAAGAATTCTCTCTGGCATTTATTTTAGGACTTATCTTGTATTGACAAAATCCTTCAGCTTTTGTTTGGGAGCGTCTATTTCTTCTTTATGTTTGAAGGGCATTTTTGCTGGATTTACTATTCTAGAATGCATTTGGTTTGTTTGTTTTTGTTATTTTTTTCCTTCAGCCTTTCAAATATGTCCTGCCACTCTCTCCTGGCCTGTAAGGTTTGCACTGAGATGTCTGCTGTCAGATATGTTGGAGATACTTTTTATGTTGTTACTTTTCTTTTGATGCTTTTAGGATCCTTTCCTTATCTTTGTGATTATTGAATGTCTTGAGGTAGTTGTATTTGGGTTATATCTGCTTGGTGCTCTGTAACCTTCTTGTACTTGGATATTGATATCTTTCCCTAGGTTTGGGAAGTTCACTGATATTATCCCTTTAAACAAACTTTCTACCCCAATCTCTCTCTCTCTCTATCTCCGCTTAAGGCCAATAATTCTTAGAGTTCCCCTTTTGAGGCTATTTTCTAGCTCTCGTAGGCATGCTTAATTATTTTTTCTTCTTTCGATTGTGTTTTCTGTGTATTTTCAAGTAGCCTGTCTTCCAGCTTTCTAATTCTGTCCTCTGCTTGATCAATTCTGTTTTTGAGAAACTCTGACGCATTCTTTAGTATGTTAATTGAATTTTTCAACTTCATAATTTCTGTTTTATTTTCAAAAATATTTCATTCTCTTCGCTAAATTTGTCTATTAGGATTCTGAATTTCTTCTCTATGTTATCTCAAGTTTTATTGAGCTTCTTCGAAACAGCTATTTTGAATTCTCTGACTGAAAGGTAACATATCTCTATCACTCTCTGATGGATCACTGGTGCCTTATTTAGTTTGTTTGGGGAGGCCATGTTTTCCTGGATGGCCTTGATGCTTGTGGATATTTGTTGATGTATAGGCACTGAATAACTAGTTATTTATTATAGTCTTCACAGTCTGGACTTGTTTGTACAAGGAACAAGCCTTTGGAAGGCTTCCCAGGTATTCATGGGAATTGATTATTGTGAGCTAAGTCTTTGGTCACTACAGCCTTATCTGTATTAGGTGGCACCCCAAGTCCAGTAACACTGTAACTCTTACAGATTCATAGAGGTACTGCTTTGGTGGTCTTGGGTACAATCTCAGAGAATTCCCTGGGTAACCAGGCAGAGACTCTTGTTTCTTCCCCTATTTTTTGACAAAAAAATGGAGTTCCTTTCCCCATGCTCAGCTGCCTGGATCTGAGAGAAGGGTGACATAGGCAGCAGTGTGGCCACCACCACTGGGGCTGTGCTGGGTAAGACCTGAAGCCAGCATGGCACTGAATGTCATCCAGGGCCCATGGTGACCTCTTCCTGGCTACCTCTAATGTTCACTCAAGGTTGAAGTGCTCTATAATTAGCTAGTGGTAACTGCTTCTGGCCTGTGTCTCTTCCTTAGTGGCAGTGGGCTTCCCTCTCAACCTGGGTTGGTCAAAAAATGCCTTCCAGGAGCCAAGACCTGGAACTGGGGACAACAGGAGCCCACTTGGTGCTCTACCTCACTGTGGCTTAGCTGGTACCCAAGCTACAAGACAAAGTCCCCTTTGTTCTTCCCTCCTTTCCTCAAGCTGAATCTGTCTCTCTCTGTGGCTACCACAACTGAGACTGTGCTGGATCACATCTGAAGCCAGCATGGTACCAAGTCTTACCCAAGGCCCGTGCCATGTACTGTCTGGCTATCTTTGATGTTTATTCATGGCCCAAAGACTCTTTAGTCAGCAGGTAATGGATCCTGCTGTAACTGAGTTCTTCCCTTCAAGACAGTGGGTTCCCTTCTGGCTCAGGGTGTGTCTAGAAATGTCATCTGGAAGTTAGTGCCTGGAATCGGGGCCTAAGGACTCTTCCTGGTGCTTCATTGTACTTTGGCTGATCTGGTAACCAAGTTGCAAGACAAGGTCCTCTTTATTATTTCCTCCCCTCTCTTGAAGCATAAGGAAAGTGTCTCTCCTGGAGCTGCAAGCTGCATTGCCTATGGTTGAGGGAGAAGTGATGCAAGCACTTCCTTGGCTGCCCCAGCAGGGATGTCACCAGGTCACATACACCAGAATTCTACTGGCTCCAAGTCCAACACAGCATCAGGACTTTCCCAGGATGTTCAGTCCTTATGGCCTAGACTGCCTTTCAAGTTTATTAGGACCCCAGAGTGCTTTATCTTTCAGTGATGAGGTTCCAACTGCCGGGATGGACAATTCCCCTCTGCTATGGCTGGCCTGAATGATCCGTTTATTGATGTCAGCTGAATTCTGCCCCTTGTTGCTTTCTTCTGTGACAGGCAGCACTGGCTTCCAAAGCAAAGTTCGACATGACTATGCTCTTCTTCCTTCAAATATACAGACTCTCTCTCAGTGCCATGTGGTCACTGGTGGGGATGAGAGAGGGTTGCTGTCAGCAATTCAGTACTCTCTTTCTTATTCTCTTCAGTGTATCTTTCCTTGCTATGATGTTAAAACCAGGTATTGTGATTACTTACCTGATTTTTAGTTCTTATGAGGGTGTTTTCTTGTATGGATAGCTGTTAAGCTGGTGTTCCTTTGAGAAGGAGATGATCACCTGAGAGTCCTATGGCCATCTTGCTCCACCTCCCCTTCTATTTCTAGTTGTAATACCTTTTTTCCCATCTTCTGTAATTGATTTCGTTTTTCTTTGTTACTTCCTTTTAAAAACAATGTTATACTTATTTACTCTACTATAATTTCTACTATAAGAATCATCACTTTTTTGTATTAAGGAATTGTTCAATTTATTTTTGGGGGGGAGCTAGGAAATGTACATGGTTTACTAAGACTAACATAATCATTTAACATTAATTTTTAAATAAATTTGGAGTTTTTTTCCTTTTCTTAAGTTTCTTTATATTTGTATCTTCTTATTTTAAAAGATCTTCATTTAAAAATTATAGATGTATTTGAAACAGATATAGCAAAGTTATAATAATTATTAACTAATAGTGATTTCTTCTGTGTGAAATAATCATGTCTGTTCTATTTTAGAACATTTATTTCATCTAGATAGTTATTTTTCTCATAAAATTAGGAGAAATTGAGAGTTTTCCTTGAAATATACAGCCAGTTTGCGTGTGCAACAAAATTTAGCTTGTTTTGGATTAAGAACCCTAGGATGTGATATCAAGTCTTACCTGTGAAGCCCTTAGCCACCTAAATAAACTATAGCAAATCTCTTAAACTTTTTATACGTCTCTTTTCTTATTTATGAAAGGGAAATTATATTTCTTTTATCACTTCCCTCACAGGGTAATGTATTAAATGGGACTACTCTGTGTGTCAGAACTGTCTAAAGTAAAGCCGATATGGATTTGAGAAGTGTGCCTTATATATTGCCAGCCATTCACAACTCTGGCCACTCAATAGGCTATATGAAAAGTAGTTTGATAATGACACTGAGAATGATTCTTAAATAAATACAGCACTCATGAGTATGAAATTTTAGGATTTACCGTACACAGTACACTCAATTGTTTGAGAGACATGATAGGTGAAAATTTGAGATCCATTAGTAGCCATTACAGAGATAAGAATAATAGAATTATTTTAGATTTGAAGTCTTGTGGGATTTCAATGACAAATTCACTTAAATCATTTCCATTCTCATTGGCTACTCCTAAAGGAAAACACAATGACTTGTTTTCATTACTTAAAATAAGTTGGTACCATGGTTTCACTGAAGAGAAAGTTTCTATGGCTTGCAGAGGAATTATATTTGTAAATATTTATGTAAAACATATACCCTTTTCAATAATCATATTTTTTTTCTTTCCTGGGGATTTTTTTCAGCATTTCATTTGGATATGCCGTTGACATCTGAGGCCGGCTTTACAGTTGATAGATCCAATACACTCTTTCCTTCTTAGCCAAGGCTCTCTGACTTTTCTTTTTAAGTAATTTTGCACAGACATTAGAATTGATGGCATATAAGGGCTGCTTCATGTACTGCTAATTTTTATTATTTTATTTCAAAGTCTTTGTTTTTTTAGAAATGAATTAATTAAATGTCATGCCTGTACATATGTGGAAAAAGTGATTTCATGACTATAGATTAAGTCTAATTAGCATTAGTCCCATTTCATTAGAAAGTCATCTTACTAAAATATTAAAATAATCATATAAACTCTTAGAGAATTATAAATATCATCCATGTTTTATTTCATCAGTTACTGTTTCTTCTCTTAAACCCAAATACATTGAAACCATATACATGAAAATATCAATAACCTCAGACCTTTCTTATAGATGATACTCTATGGTCTACAAAGCTTTTTCTTCAACTCTGCTCAATCATTCAATCCCAATGCTAAAGCTGTAGACAATGAGTTTGGGGGAGATCAATTAACTAAGTGGATGTGAAAGTCAAAATTATCATTGTTTGCATTGAGATTATTTGCTAAAAATTGATTTATACTTTTGGGTTAGGTCTATGTAAGATCATCTTTAGATTGCATTTGAGTTCCATATTTATTTACTTCAATACAGGATTATCTAAATAAATAATATATATTTTACATGGATATATGTATATGTGTGTTGAGAGACAAAGAGACGGGGAGACAGGGAGCAACATATAAATTTAGAACTAGATAACTTATATAAATATGACTATTCAGACCTTTCACTCATGGTTCAAGTCACTCTCTCTATAATTTTTCATCTTCGTTTGAGATTATGATTGATTCATTTTATTTGCATTATTTTCTATAAAATTATCCCAAACGTTTTATTTATGACAAATTTTCTATCACTACTTTCTGTTTCATATATCTACACACTTTTTTTATTATTATACATTAAGTTCTAGGGTACACGTGCATAATGTGCAGGTTTGTTACATATGTATACATGTGCCATGCTGGTTTGTTGCACCCATTAACTCATCATTTGCATTAGGTATTTCTGCTAATGCTATCCTCCCCCATGCCCCCATCCCATGACAGGCCCCAGTGTGTGATGTTCCCCAAAATGTGTCCAAGTGTTCTCATTGTTCAGTTCCAACCTATGAGTGAGAACATACAGTGTTCAGTTTTCTGTCCTTGTGATAATTTGCTCAGAATGATGGTTTCCAGCTTCATCCATGTCGCTACAAAGGACATGGACTCATCCATTTTTCTGGCTGCATAGTATTCCATGATGTACATTGCCACATTTTTAAATCCAGACTATAACTGATGGACATTTGGGTTGGTTCCAAGTCTTTGCTACTGTGAATAGTGCCACAATAAACATACGTGTGCATGTGTCTTTATAGTAGCATGATTTATAATCCTTTGGGTTTATACCCAGTAATGGGATGGCTGGGTCAAATGGTATTTCTAGTTCTAGATCCCTGAGGAATCTGTCTTCCACAATGGTTGAACTAGTTTACACTCCCACCAACAGTATAAAAGTGTTCCTATGTCTCCACATCCTCTCCAGCACCTGTTGTTTCCTGACTTTTTAATGATCACCATTCTAACTGGTATGAGATGGTATATCACTGTGGTTTTGATTTGCATTTCTCTGAGGACCAGAGATGATGAGCATTTTTTCATGTGTTTGTTGGCTGCCTAAATATCTTCTTTTGAGAAGTGACTGTTAATATCCTTTGCCCACTTTTTGATGGGGTTGTTTGATTTTTTCTTGCAAATTTGTTTGAGTTCTCTGTAGATTCTGGATATTAGCCCTTTGTCAGATGGGTAGATTACAAAAATTTTCTCCCATTCTTCAGGTTGCCTGTTCACTCTGCTGGTAGTTTCTTTTGCTTTTCAGAAGCTCTCGAGTTTAATTAGATCCCATTTGTCAATTTTGCCATTGCTTTTGGTGTTTTAGTCATGAAGTCCTTGCCCATGCCTATGTCCTGAATGGTATTACGTAGGTGTTCTTCTAGGATTTTTATGGTTTTAGGTCTAACATTTAAGTGTTTAATCCATCTTGAATTGATTTTTGTATAATGTGTAAGGAAGAGATGCAGTTTCAACTTTCTACATATAGCTAGGCAGTTTTCCCAGCACCATTTATTAAACAGGGAATCCTTTCCCCATTTCTTGTTTTTGTCAAGTTTGTCAAAGATCTGATGGTTGTAGAATTGTAATGTTACTTCTGAGGCCCCTGTTATGATCCATTGGTCTATATCTCTGTTTGGGTACCAGTATCATGCTGTTTTGGTTACTGTAGCCTTGTAGTATAGTTTGAAGTCAGGTAGTGTGATGCCTCCAGCTTTGTTCTTTTGGCTTAGGATTGTCTTGGCAATGTGGGCTCTTTTTTGGTTCCATATGAACTTTAAAGTAGTTTTTTTCAAATTCTGTGAAGAAAGTCATTGGTAGCTTGATGGGGTTGGCACTGAATCTATAAACAACATTGGGCAGTATGGTCATTTTCACAATGTTGATTCTTCCTATCCATGCGCATAGAATGTTCTTCCATTTGTGTCCTCTTTTATTTCATTGAGCAGTGGTTTGTAGTTCCCCTTGAAAACATCCTTCACATTCCTTGTAAGTTGGATTCCTAGGTATTTTATCCTCTTTGAAGCAATTGTGAACGGAAGTTCACTCATGATTTGGTTCTCTGTCTGCTATTGGTGTATAGGAATGCTTGATATTTTTGCACATTGATTTTGTATCCTGAGATTTTGCTAAAGTTGCTTGTCAGCTTAAGGATATTTTGGGCTGAGACGATGGGGTTTTCTAAATATACAACCATGTCATCTGCAAACAGGGACAACTTGACTTCCTCTTTTCCTAATTGAATACCCTTTATTTCTTTCTCCTGCCTGATTGCCCTGGCCAGAACTTCTGACACTATGTTGGATAGATGTGGTGAGAGAGGGCATCCCTGTCCTGTGCCAGTTTTCAAAGGGAATGTTTCCAATTTTTGCCCATTCAATATGATATTGGCTGTGGGTTTGTCATAAATAGCTATAAATAGCTCTTATTATTTTGAGATACATCCCATCAATACCTAGTTTATTGAGAGCTTTCAGCATGAAGGGCTACTGAATTTTATGAAGGCCTTTTCTGCATTTCTTGAGATAATCATGTGGTTTTTGTCTTTGGTTCTATTTATGTGATGGATTACCTTTATTGATTTGCATATGTTGAACCAGCCTTACATCCCAGGGATGAAGCCAACTTGATCGTGTTGGATAAGCTTTTTGATGTGCTGCTGGATTCAGTTTGCCAGTAGTTTCTTGATGATTTTTGTATCAATGTTCATCAGGGATATTGGTCTGAAATTCTCTTTTTTATTGTGTCTCTTCCAGGCTTTGGTATATCCATCTGGTCCAGGGCTTTTTTTGATTGGTAGACTATTAATAATTGCCTTAATTTCAGAGTCTGTTATTGATCTATTCAGGGATTCAACTTCTTCCTCTTTTTAGTCTTGGGAGGGTGTATTTGTCCAGGGATTTATCAATTTCTCCTGGATTTTCTAGTTTATATGTATAGAGGTGTTTATAGTATTCTCTGATGGTAGTTTGTATTTATGTGGGATTGGTGGTGATATCCCCTTTATAATTTTTTATTGCATCTATTTGATTCTTCTCTCTTTTCTTCTTTATTAGTCTTGCTAGAGATCTATCTATTTTGCTGATTTTTTCAAAAACCCAGCTCCTGGATTTATTTATTTTTTGAAAGGTTTTTTTGTGTCTCTATCTCCTTCAGTTCTGCTCTGATCTTAGTTATTTCTTGCCTTCTGCTAGCTTTTGAATGTGTTTGCTCTTGCTTCT
>NW_012105365.1:6039013-6040285 GCF_000951045.1 Mandrillus leucophaeus
CCTCTACACACTGCTTTAAATGTGTCCCAGAGATTCTGATATATTGGTTGTGTCTTTGTTCTCATTGGTTTCAATGAACATCTTTACTTCTGCTTTCATTTCATTCTTTACCCAGTAGTAGTTCTGGAGCAGGTTGTTCTGTTTCCGTGTAGTTGTGCAGTTTTGAATGAGTTTCTTAATTATGAGTTCTAATTTGATTGCACTGTGGTTTGAGAGACAGTTTGTTGTGATTTCTGTTCTTTTACATTTGCTGAGGAGTGCTTTACTTCCAACTGTGTGGCCAGTTTTGGAATAACTGTGATGTGGTGATGAGAAGAATGTATATTCTGTGGATTTGGGGTGGAGAGTTCCATAGATGTCTATTACATCCGTTTGGTGTAGAGCTGAGTTCAAGTTCTGGATATCCTTGTTAACCTTCTGTCTTGTTGATCTGTCTAATATTGCAGTGGGGTGTTAAAGTCTCCCATTGTCATTCTATGGGAGTCTAAGTCTCTTTGTAGGTCTCTAAGGACTTGTCTGAAAAATCTGGGTGCTCTTGCATTGGGTGAATATATATTTAGGATAGTTAGCTCTTCTTTTTGAATTGATCCCTTTACCATTATGTCATGACCTTCTTTGTCTCATTTGATCTTTGTTGGTTTAAAATCTGTTTTATCAGAGACTAGGGTTGCAACCTCTGCTTTTTTTGTTTGTTTGTTTTCCATTTGCTTGGTAGATCTTCCTCCATCCCTTTATTTTGAGCCTACGTGTGTCTCTGCACATGAGATGGGTCTCCTGAATACAGCACATTGATGAGTCTTGACTCTTTATCCAATTTACCAATCTGTGTCTTTTAAATGGGGCATTCAACCCATTTATATTTAAGGTTAATGTTATTATATGTGCATTTGACCCTGTCATTGTGATGTTTGCTGCTTATTTTGCTCGTTAATTGATGCAGTTTCTTCCTAGCATTGATGGTCTTTATAATTTGGCATTTTTTTGCAGTGACTGGTACCGATTGTTCCTTTCCATGTTTAGTGCTTCCTTCAGGGGCTCTTGTAAGACCGGCCTAGTGGTGACAAAATCTCTCAGCATTTGCTTCTCTGTAAAGGATTTTATTTCTCCTTCACTTATGAAGGTTAGTTTGGCTGTATATGAAATTTTGGGTTGAAAGTTCTTTTCTTTAAGAATGTTGAATATTGGTCCCCACTCTCTTCTGGCTTGTAGAGTTTCTGCTGAGAGATCCACTGTTAGTCTGATGGGCTTCCCTTTGTGGGTAACCCGACCTTT
>NW_012105365.1:6040335-6054244 GCF_000951045.1 Mandrillus leucophaeus
GCTGAGAGATCCACTGTTAGTCTGATGGGCTTCCCTTTGTGGGTAACCCGACCTTTCTCTCTGGCTGCCCTTAACATTTTTTCCTTCATTTCAACTTTGGTGAATCTGACAGTTATGTGTCTTGGGGTTACCCTTCTCGTGGAATATCTTTGTGGTGTTCTCTGTTTTCCTGAATTTGAATATTGGCCTGCCTTGCTAGGTTGGGGAAGTGCTCCTGGATAATATCCTGAAGAATGTTTTCCAACTTGAATCCATTCTCCCAGTCACTTTCAGGTATACCAATAAAACGTAGATTTGGCCTTTTCACATAGTCCCATATTTCTTGAAGGTTCTGTTCATTTCTTTTTACTCTTTTTTCTCTAAACTCTTCTCACTTCGTTTCATTCATTTGATCTTCAATCACTGATACCCTTTCTTCCCCTTGATCCATTTGGCTATTGAAGCTTATGCATGAGTCATGTAGTTCTTGTGCCATGGTTTTCAGCTCTATCAGGTCATTTAAGGTCTTCTCTACACTGTTTTTTCTAGTTAGTCATTTATCTAATCTTTTTTCAAGGTTGTTCGCTTCCTTGCGATGAGTTTGAACATCCTCCTTTAGCTCAGAGAAGTTTGTTATTACTGACCTTTTCAAGCCTACTTCTGTCAACTCGTCAAAGTCATTCTCCATCCAGCTTTGCTCCATTGCTGGCAACGAGTTGTGATCCTTTGGAGGAGAAGAGGCACTCCGGTTTTTAGAATTTTCAGATTTTCTTCTCTGGTTTCTCCCCATCTTTTTGGTTTTGTCTACCTTTTGTCTTTGATGATGGTGACCTACAGATGGGGTTTTGGTGTGGATGTCCTTTTTGTTGACGTTATGCTATTCCTTTCTGTTTGTTAGTTTTCCTTCTAACAGTCAGGACTCTCAGCTGCAGGTCTGTTGGAGTTTGCTGGAGGTCCACTCCAGAACCTGATTTCCTGGGTTTCAGCTGCAGGTCTGTTGGAGTTTGCTGGAGGTCCACTCCAGAACCTGATTTCCTGGGTTTCACCAGCGGAGGCTGCAGAACAGCAAATATTGCTACCTGATCCTTCCTCTGGAAGCTTCGTCTCAAGGGGCACCCAGCTGTATGAGGTGTCAGTAGGCCCCTGTTGGCAAGTGTCTCCCAGTTAGGCTACACAGGGGTCAGGGACCCACTTCGGGAGGCAGTCTGTCCGTTCTTAGAGCTCAAACTCCATACTGGGAGAACCACTGCTGTCTTCAGAACTATCAGACTGCAGAAGTTTCTACTGCCTTTTGTTCAGCTATACCCTGCCCCCAGAGGTGGAGTCTACAGAGGCAGGCAGGCCTCCTTGAGCTGCAGTGAGTTCCAGGCAGCTCGAACTTCCCAACTGCTTTACCTACTCAAGCCTCAGCAATGGCGGACACTCCTCCTTCAGCTCAGGCTGCCACCTCGCGGTTCAATCTCAGACTGCTGTGCTAGCCGTAAGCAAGGCTCTGCGGGCGTCGGACCTGCCAAGTCAAGCTTGGGATATAATCTCCTAGTGTGCCATTTGCTAAGACCATTGGAAAAGTGCAGTATTAGGGCAGGAGTGTCCCGATTTCCCAGGTACTGTCTGTCTCGGCTTCCCTTGGCTAGGAAAGGGAAATCCCCCAATTCCTTTCACTTGCCAGGTGAGGCAACGCCCCATCCTGCTTTGACTCACTGTTGGTGGGCTGCACCCACTGTCCAACCAGTCCCAGTGAGATGAACCAGGTATCTCAGTTGGAAGTGCAGAAATCACCCATCTTCTGCATCGATCATGCTGGGAACTCCAGACAGGAGCTGTTTCTATTCAGCCATTTTGGAATGATGCAATCCTTCATTTAAGTTCTAGGCAGACTGTTTCAGGTAGACCCCTATCCTTTCAACTACGGTTATTAAATATTATAGAGCCTGGCAGAAAATGTAGTTTTAAGTATATAAAAACACTGAAGGCTTATTGGTTTCATCCGATTTATAATCCCCCATGGGATTTCCTAAGACTCGAAGACTTTGGCAAGACTTGAATGCTTTCATGAGATGTGAATAATTGAGAAAGCATAAGCACTTGAATATCATAGTGCATTAAGTAATGAGGTCTGAAATAAGATATGTATGTTATTACTTCATCTATAGTTGTAGATGGTAGTAATGAAGATTTGGCACAAGAAGAATAACATTATAATTGATTCATACTTTTCTTGAGTTGTGAGTGGAACAGATTATTCTATATATAGAGTTTTTGGGTGAGTAAAATAGTAATTTGGCATATAATATAAAGAAAAGGAAATGGTACATATATTTGGGTGAATTCATATGTGTCAACATGTTTTATTATGCAATTCTATCCAATAAAGCTTGAGGGAAAGAGATGTATAGTTCTGTGACTTAGAGAAAAAAATCCTTATGGAAACCTCAAATCCCTTTGCTTTAAGAAAGTAGAAGCACTATTACTCTCAATGAAGTTTTTAAACAAAACACTTTAAAGTATTGAAAAGCAGATAATATGCAGGGGTGACTTTTCCATTGATAGCTATCTAGCTTAATAAAAAATAAAATTTAGATAGCTTTTGTTAAAAACGAGGAAAGAGACAAGACCTGTCAGTCATTAAGTCAATTAACTTTTATGTTAATTGATCCATAAATATCATACTGAGACAATAATTTAATCTCAAAATCAAGATATCTTCACGTTGTCATCAGAGTAATTGACTATTTTCCCATAATTACAAAACTACACTTTACACAATAAGACTTGTATTTCTTATTAAGAGTTTTTCTCTTTCTCTCCTTTTCTTTTCAAAACAGAAACATGCATCTCCTTTGGTCCCACATCTTTCTCCAGAAAGTGCTTGAGGTACCTGTCTTCTATTTCTTCTTTTTTCATTTTCTTTTGAATCATTTTCAATTATGCCTCTGGTCTGCTATTTCAACAAAATTGCTGTTCTATTAGGTCACCAACAAACACTACCTCGTTATATCCAGTTGTCAGTTCTCAGTCCTCAACTGAGGACTTTTATATACTTTTATATACTGTTTATACTTTATATACTTTTATATATTTAAAACCAAGTGTTTACTTAGTCAAGTAAGTACCTATTTCCAGCATTTGAAAACATTTTCATCTTCTCTTCCTTGAAATTGCTATCAGCTTCAAGGTCACAACCATCTCCTGGATCTTACCCACTCCACTTCCCAATCCATCCCAGTGCCTTTGTTTGCTCCGTCTTCATCTCCCTAGTTGAATATTAGAGTAACCTAGGATCAGGTCTTTAATTCATTCTCTTTTCTACCTACCCTAACTCTACCTTTTTTAATATAAGGAAAACTTAATTTTTTCCCTGACCAGTTTTTTTTTTTTTTTTAATTTCAACTTTTATTTTAGATTCAGAGGGCACATGTGCAGATTTGTTACATGTGTATATTGCATGATGTTGAAGTTTGGGGTACAATTGATCCTGTCACCCAGGTAGTGAGCATAGTACCCAATATATACTTTTTCAGTCCTTTTTCTCCTCCCTCCCTCACCCCCTAGGAGACCCTAGAAACCTTATAAAAATTTACCTGTCACTCAAACTGTGGTCATTTGGAGAAGCCTTGTAGCAATTATTTAGTCATTTTGGCATCTCTTTCACATGATTTCTCAACTTTATTCCAAGGTTTAAAAAATACGAAATATATGTTTCCTTCAGTGTTAAAAATTTAAATAAAAGGTTAAGATCTGAACTCCATGTTAATTATCTAGAATGACAAAAAAAATTTAAAAAATCTGAAACATAATTGGAAGTTATTTATGTAATTAGAAATGAATAATATGCATCCCAACATATATGACTTTTTTTGTCAGTTGTAATTACAATCACGTTCAAAACCTAAATTGTTCTGTTTTTAGCATAAGTGACCTCTTTGAATTGGCTTTTGTTTCTTTTAAATGTGACCCTGGAAGTCTTTGATACCTTTGCCTGTATCCTGTGTGACACCATATTCCATGCTTTTATTGAACATTTCCCCTCTGAAACTGGAATCAACTGTTTCTGTGAGAGGTACTCACTGTTCTTAGTGGTATAAGTAATTAAAACCTCCATCTGGGTAATAAGGATGTTTATTTATTCAAGGTTTGTCATACTATATGGGTCTCTGGAGTTGACTGAGCTAAGGAGATAGGTTGATGGCTAGATGAATAGACAGGTAGATAGATATGGATAGACAGTCAATGGATACACATTTTTAGAAGATACTATGCTTCATGAGATCTTACTAATACTTCCACTCAAATTTAGGACCACAGGTCTTTTTGTATATTCTCTGCTCTATTACATTTGTGTCTCCCCTTTTTTACACAGATAATTTCTCTAGTGCACCAGAGATTATAAATTTCATATATTCTATAAATACTGTTTTAATTTATCTAAAATTATACATAACTTTATCAGAAAAACAATATACACATCACATATAGAATTACTGAGAAGACTTTAACTGTTTGCATTATGCTTTTCTGATTTCCCTCAGGTCTAATAGTTGTGCTATATCTATATTGACTAAGCATAGAGTTATTTCATACTGTTCTTCATGTTTAACCTTTCTTCAATTATAATTCTATAGATAACTCTATGTTTAATTCTTACTACCCTTCTCATATTGGTGCCTATATACCCATATTGGTTGCCTGAATACTATTTTCTAGTAGATTTCTCAGGAAGGCTCAATAATTCCCTGAATTCTTCCATGTTGATTATAGGTTGCTCATACTGTTATACTGGTAAGTCATTTATCTTCTTATATTGAGTATATTAAATATGTTACTCTATTTTTCTGACAAAAGCATTGCCTGTGAAAGGTCTAATGACAATCTAATTTTCTATCCTATATAAGTTATTTACTTTTTTTGTCTTACTGCTCAAATGAGCTTTTGTTTTAATATATTAAGTTCAATATTTTATTAGAGTATATCTTGAGCTCAGTCATTCTAGATCAAGATTCTTAGGTATTTAATGTGCTTTTTTCGCTATAAAAATGCAATTTTTTCAGTATGAATTTCCGTTTTTTTAACTTCAGCAAAGATTTTTTTTAATACAATTTTTTAGATCATCTTTGCCCAGCTTCAATACTTGTTACTTTTTATGCAATTCTTGTCTCTTTATTTATCTTGATTTTTTAAATTGTCCTTTTTAATCTTCTAAATCACAAAAGGCTTTTTTATGTTATGTTCTGTCTATTTACCTGTGTTTCTCCTAGTTGTCATTTATAAAGTTATTTTTCTTTATTTCTGTTTTTACCCCCAAGTTGTAGCACCTTATTTCTGTTTTTATCTCATTCCCATTTATTTTGCTTTGTTGTATAACATTTTAAATGGCTTAAAACCCATCTTAACATTTTTATTTTCTGTGTGGATATTATTTTATACCTAATTATCTTTTTTTTTTTTTTTTTTTTTTCCTGAGACAGAGTCTCACTCTGTTGCCCAGGCTGGAGTGCAGTGTTGTGATCTCCATTCACTGCAACCTCCACCTCCCGGGTTCAAGCAATTCTTCTGCTTCAGCCTCCTGAGTAGCTGGAATTACAGGTGTGCACCACCACACCTCGCTAATTTTTGTATTTTTAGTAGAGATGGGGATTCACCATATTGCCCAGGCTGGTCTCAAACTCCTGGCCTCAAGGGATCCACTTGCCTGGGTCTCTCAAAGAATTAGGATTACAGGTGTGAGCTACCACTTCTTAATTATCTTTTCTATGAAAATAATACACATGTTGGGATTTGACCTTGACAATTATCTGTTGCTTATTTTTTATTTTTAAAAATGTGTTTTTCTTAAGTTTTTAAATGTCTTGGATCAGGGACTCTCCAACCTGCAGAGTTCCATTTTCTGTTGTTTTTTAATAGTCTAAACAAATAGTAACTTCCTTTCTCAGATTTTCTAGGTCTCCTACCTTTACTCCACTTTTGTCTCAACTTTTTCTTTTCTTTCTCTTTGTTGTTTATATCTCATTATTATTACTTTTTCTGTATTCTCAGCAATTTTTTCTCTGTTTGTTGTTCTGTCTTGGGAAGAAGTTAGTCAGTGTGGGGAGATCTTAAAGCCTAGGCTTATCTAGCCCTCCGGTGCTTACTATGGAGCACTTGCACCAATACACTATTTCATTGAGCAATGCTCCTCCCTCTACCACCACCAACACCATTTCAGCAGCTGGTATCAAGATAACCCACAGAGATGTCTACTGCTTTCAGGTCTGTCAGATGTGTTGTAGCTTCCCTAGGTTTCTGTCTCATATGAATGCCATGTGGGGTTTGTGCTTTTTGTGATATATTCACACTACTTATATATTTGAACCCATAGGAAAAACTTGCCACCTAGGTTCATTGTAAAAGTTATCCATGAGTTTTTGTTTTTGCGAAATCATTTTAGTCTGTTTTTATGGGGGAATTCAAAGAATTTGAACCATTGTCATTGACATTATTTAGCAACCCTCCATAGTTAATATTTCATCAAATACTTTAATATATTCTTTATTTGGAAAGTTTATCTGGACATCCAGTTTTCCATGTTGCTAGATACAAAAGTTTTGTTTTTTTTTTCCCCCTTGGGATATAAATGTCCTGAAATTACTGATATATTAAAACTTTTCCTATTATCGAATTCTTAGGCTTTTTCAATATTTTTATTATACTTGTTTTCTGTCACCTGTTTAATAGATTTTTTTCATTTTTATCTACTAGTTTGGAATTATACATTATCATTTTCATATTTCAGAAGTAATTCTAAAGATAGAGTGCCATATCTCTTTAATTGCATGGCTGAGCTGGTAGAAAAATCAGAGAGTTTCAAAAGCCCAGAAAGGTAAACAAGACTAGAAAGCCCCTTTGCCATCCTGCCTCACCTATACAAATACAACAGCTTTACAATTTTTGTAACTCAAAATTTGTGTTTATTTTTTGACTTTTAAAATTGTTACTCACTGAATAGCCTTTTGTATAAGCTAGGTTAAGAAAAGTCTTAAAGAAACAATTTCCAAAATTCATAATCCAAAATCATAGCATACCACTCATGAAATTCAAAATGGATTGTCCAAATTGACTAGCAGGTCTTCCAACCTTAACAAAAGCTTTCAAAATTTTCCTTGATCATCAATTTTTAATAGGCATATGGGAAAACAGATGATAGGAAATGTTTCTTCCAAATCACCTTAGGTCATATTTTATTTGGGCAAACCAGTCTTACAGCCAAAAATGGATATAAGGGGAAGTATGGTCCCTGATTGTTCATCTACTTTCTAACAACACTGCACTTATAGAAGGGTACAGTCTTGAATCTGTATCAGGAAACACTCATGAACATTTTGATAAGTGTGTTAAAGTGATCATTATTAGAAAACTATAAACAAATATCCTTGATGAAAAAAGATGTAAAAATTCTTAACAAAACACTACCAAACCAAATTCAACAACACATTTAAGAAATCACTCACCATGGTAAAGTGGGATTCATCCCAGTAATGCAAGAATGTTTCATCATATGCAAATCAATAAATGTGTTATATCACATTAACAGAATGAAAGATAAAATTCATGATTACTTCAATCAGACAGAAACAGCCTTAACAAAATTCAACATCCTTTTATAATAAAAAACTTTCAACAGATTAGATACAGAAGAAACATATCTCAATAAAGGTCATACATGACACACCCACAGCTAGCGTCAGACTCAATGGGAAAAAGTTGAAGACCTTTCCCCTAAGATCTAGAACAAGGTGAAGATGCCCATTCTTATCACATCTATTTATCTTAGTACTTGATGTCCTCACCAGAGAAGTTAGGCAAGAAAAAAAGGCATTCAAATTGGAAAGAAAGAAATTAAATTATTCCTTTTTGCAGATGATGTAATTTTACATGTAGAAAACCCTAAAGACTTCACCAAAAACTTAGAACTACGAAATAAATTTAGGAAAATTGCAGGACACAACTCAACATACAAAAATCAGTAGCATTTCCACACATTAACAACAAATTGTCTGAAAAAAGAAGCAAGAAATCAATCCCATTTACAATAGTTAACAAAAGTAAAACACTTGGGAATAAATTTATAAGGAGGTGAAAGATCTCTGCACTAAAACCTAGAAAGCACTGATGAAAGACACTGAAAAAGACACACATAAATAAGAAGCTTTGTATTCATATATTAAAATAATTAATAATATTAAAATGTCCTACTACCCAAAGAGATGCACAGATTCAATGCAATCTCTAATAAAATAGCATTTTTAACAGAATTAGAGGAAAACAATCCTAAAATTCATGCAGAAAAATGAAAGCCCCCCCCCCAAAAAAGCCAAATAATCTTGAATAAAATAACAAATCTGGAAGCTTCGAATTACCTGTCTTTAAAACATATTATGAAGCTATAGAAACCAAAACAGTATGGCAGTGGCATCAAACAGACACAGAGATCAGTGGAAGATAACAGAGAGCTGAGAAATAAATGCATGCATTTACAGTTAACTGATTTCCAGAAAAGACTCCTAGAACACACAATGAGGAAAGGACAGACTCTTCAATAAATGCTATTAGAAAAACTGGATATCCATATTCAGAAGAATAAATGTAGACTCTTAACTCTCACAATACAGAAAAATCAACTCAAAATGGATTGAAAACTTAAATGTAAGACCCCAAACTATAAAACTTCTAGAAGAAAATATATGGCTAAATTTCCATGATATTAGCCTGGAAAATAATTTTTTGGACATGACACTATAGGCATAGGCAAGAAAAGAGTAACTAGACAGGTGAAGTTATATCAAACTAAAAATCTTCTGCACAGAAACAAAGATCAATACAGGGAAGAGAAAACTACATATCTACACATCTGATAAGGGGTAATATTCAAAATATGTAAGGGACTCAAATAACTCAATAGCAAGCGAACAAATAACCCAAATAAAAGATTGATAGAGGTCCTGAGTAGAAATTTCTCCGCAGAGAACATGCAGATGGTCAGCAAGGAAATGAAAAAATTGCTCAATATTACTAATCATCAGTGAAATGAAAATTAACACTACATGTTTATTAAAGTGGGTATTATAAAAAATACAAAATATAATGAGTTTAGTGAGGATGTGGCAAGAAAAGAGAACATTTTTTGTTCCACTTTTGGTGGAAATATAATGTGGTGCAGCCATTATGGTCAACAGAATGGAGTTTCCTTAAAAAATTAACAATAAATCTTCCACATGATCCAGTCATTCCACTACTGAATACATGTGCAAAGCAAATGAAATGAGTATGTCAAAGAGATATCTGCACTCCTTTGTTTATTACAGCATTATTCACAACAGTCATGATATGGAATCAACCTAAATGTCCATCAATAAATGAATGGATGGCTAAAGAAAATGTGGTATATGTACACTATTCAGCCCTAAAACAGAAGGTAATTATGCAATATGGGACAATATGGATGAACCTGAAGAACACTCTGTTGAGTGAAATAAATTAGGTACAGAAAGACAAATATCAAATAATTTTACTCATATGTAGAACCTAACAAAATTTATCTCACGTTTGTTATCAGGGGCTGAAATGGTTAGGGAAGGGAGGCTGGTAGATGTTGTTCAAAGGATTCAAAATTTCAGATAGGAGAATGAGCTTTAAGAGGTCTATTGTATAACTTGGTAACTGTATTAAACAATATATTGTATTCTTGAAAAACCCTAAAATAATGGATGTGAAGTTCTTTTTTCTCCACAAAAAAGGTAACTGTGACATAATACCTACATTAACTAGCTAGATTTATTTATTCCACAATGTATCTTACTCCAAAAGAATATGTTATACATGGTAAATATATACAATTATATCTGTTAATTTAAAAAAATAAATTAGAAAATTGAAGGGTGATCATTACTAGAGATGAAAGCACATTAGACTAAAATGTTGTTAATTTATTCTCAGTTTAATCAGTAGATGAAGGTCTCTGAATTGTCTTTTTCTTTCTTTAATATTGAAAGTATATCCATATATATATATATACTTGTCAAAATAACTAAATGACTCCAGCCTGGCAGGCCTATTATTGAGGTGACATTAGTAGAATGTCTGGATCCTCCACTTACTAGTTTTGTTTTCTTGGACAATTTATTTAATCTCCCTTTTCTTCACTTTTTTTTAATGTAAAAGGGTGGTATAAATAGTACCTAACTTACAGAGTAACTCAAAGAATACATAAATTATTAAATTTATTTAATGATAAAAAATTATTTTTAGACATGCGGAAAGGAGACTGGCACATAGAAAGAATATTGATTGTTCTCATTTTATTATTTATATTATTGTTGCACATGCCCTAGTTACATGAGGAATTGATTGTTAAGGATTAAATGAGATAGCATTTATGAAATATTTTGAAAATAATAAATTCACATGGAAATTCACGCTATTTTTATGACTAAACAGTGCTCTTTAGTTTTGGCAAACACAGCCTGAATTTTCCATTCAATCACTCTTTTAAAAATTTTTCTTTAATTTAAAATTCTTTTCATCTGTGGCTATGGATGCATCTGTCCTAAAAAGCTAATTTTAGATATGGCTCTTTCCCCTATAGACATCAAATAGTATGAGCCTGTTTCTTTTTACAAATTTCACTAAACACATGAATCTAGTTAAGTCTCGGAGCAAAACAGTGACAGAAAGTAATGACCTAAAACCTGCACATTTTCTCTGTGGATTATCTATTGCAAGAATGATATCCGTGATCTTTTGAAACAGACCATGTGGTACATAGTAGCCCACAGAATCTCAAAATAGTATTTCTTTCACCACTTGCATGATAGTTTTGAAGAAAATATATATTGGGGAGCCAAAGCACACTTGTGTGTCTTCAGACCTAACAACTACCGAGTGCAAGGTATAGCTAATAGAATTCAACCAAAATGATGACACAACCGTGAAGGAGTAGACACGCATAGTGTTACTCATAATTTACACCCAACCTTAGCAAACACTTTTTAAAATTAAAGAAGATATAACTAACTGCCAAATGAAATAGTCTGTGTGATTCATCTTGGTGGTGTGTTAAGTGGTTTTCTGATTGAAAATCAATGGAAAACAAATATATTTTTATATTCTCCAGGAAATTAAGGCAGTCAAATGTTTTGTTATCTTCTCATATTGTATTATGAAAAAAAATTCCAGGAATTGGAGATGTGTGGGATGCATGAGTTTTCCTATTTCATTAAAAATCATTTAAACCTCTAAAATAGAGTTCCCAGTTTTTAAAAAAATTATCTTCAAAATGCCATTAATACCATACGCTTATTTTCAGTACCTTCTAAATGGAAGCATTTTCTTTATACAGAGCTGGCTCTGTTTTTAGTATATGTTCTCCCAATTGCCTATTTCTTAGAGACGTTAGAAGTCAGAAGACAATACACTTCTGAACCAGACTAAATCATTTCCCTTCATATTTTGAAGATGGATCTCAAGTTCAGAAAGATTAATTACCAAGTTTATGAAATAATGCCTTGGCATATTTTACCCAAAAGCTGTCTTTCTCAGTGCATGAATAAATTAATATTATCTAATTCATTCATAATTGGCCTGGAATACATTTTTGCTCTTGATCCTTCTGTTGGTTAAAGACCCAATGCTAAGTCTCTACCCTTTTGCCGTGATGTAATATATTTTGAATAGAGGTGTAAAGCCACTCTATGTGAACAATGACCTTCATATCTTGGTTTGTGCAGTCAGCATGCATTGTAGAGACATAATTGTAGATACAGCATCTTGATGCTACGGGTTTCTTATACTTTATGTTTTCTACCATTTTTAACAAACATAATTTTGCACATTTATTTCATTTGAACTTTCAGATAACTCTGTGAGAGGTATACAGAACAGCTATTATGAGAGAACAGAATTTGTGTGGTTACAAAACCTGGTAGGAATTTAGGAATGCATTTTCAGATACTCTCAAAGTTTCTTTTTTTCTTTTATTCTTTGAAAAAGCAGAAAGATATTTTATGTAGAAGTATATTTATTATACTTGTATGTGTGTACGTAAGGTGTGGACATTAATAGCTTCAAAAATACATTACAAAGCACTTTTTCATGCTTTCCTCCTTCATGCAAATCCCAGCCTGGTCAACAATGATGAAACCCCCATCTCTACTAAAAGTACAAAAATTAGTCGGGCTTGGTGGCCTGTAATCCCAGCTACTCAGGAGGCTGAGGCGTGAGAATAGCTTGAACCTGGGAGGCAGGTGTTGCAGTGAGTCCAGATCACACTACTGCACTCCAGCCTGGGTGACAAAAGTGAGACTCCATCTCAAAAACAAACAAACAAACAAACAACAACACAAAGGGGCAAATCCCTTTTATAATGAGCTATTTGCCACAAGTAGTCAATATGTCCAACATGTTTATAAGCCTCTTATGTTTATAAGCTTATTTATGACAATCTACATGGTCTACCAAGATATATCATAATCCAAGAGAACCGAGAAACACTGTTGATAATGCACGTTTTGGAAGAGAGGACTAGCTTTGCTCAAAGCATGAAGACAAAACAGATTTGTTCATCTCCAGTGATTTGTGTCTCAGTGCCTTTGGAGAAAATTTGCTAGAAAATAAAGCAAAACAAAAAGAAAACAAAACCTAATGTAACTGTTGTCACCCAAGAGTCTTCTTTAAAGCGATTATTTCCCTTTCATGAGGCACCAACGATGATAGCATCCAGGAACCTGGTAGTAGCAATGCCATCAAGAGTGCCTGGATGCATTCAGGGATTCCTGTTGAGCTAGTGGGCACCACTAGGGTTGGTTTTATGTTTAGGGAATTTCTTGCTGATTAGTAGAAACACCAGAGGCTACAGAGTTTGAGAAAACTTGTCCATGGAACACAGGAAACATCTACAAATCAAGTGAAAATGATTTTTAAGACAGTTTCAAGTCCTACACCGAAAGGCAGAGGCTAGAGCCAGCTGACTCATGTAATTATTAATAAAATTTAGCCTTGTTTTGTCTCTTATTGCAGTAGCGTAAAGATAGTGAAGCTCAGTATATCCTAAATACAATAGATAAGAATAGCTTCAAAAATAAATTACAAAGCACTTTTTCATGCTTTCCTCTATTTAATCATATAACATTACAACATAGAGGACAACTATCTTAATACATTTTAAAAGATAAAGAAAACAAGCTTCCGAGAACACATTGACATAGTTAATACATAAATGGTAAATAATGAAGCATGGATTTAAAACAAGAATTGAAGTCAGAAAACTTCATTTCTGATTCTTAATTTACTACTTTTCCAATTTTGTAAACTTTACTACATCAAAAATCATAAGCTTAGCGTTAGCAATTTTATATTTTTTTAACAAGATGTAATTTTTATACAACTCAGTTTTAAAAACCATGGGGTAATTAAACACATTTAGTGTACAAAACTCAATTTTTGAAATTCATAAAAACCACAGTTTTTTCCATTATAAACATCATTAACATCATATAACATCATATAAATTATATTTATATATATATTAACATCATGTAACATCATATAAACATCATTATAACATCATTATAAACATATAAACATCATACAAAGATTCCAAACCATATGGGAAGATTATATATTGAAAAGTGAGAGAGCCAAAGCACCACAAACTTCAGAAAGGGCTTAAACAGTCTATTGTGGATTTGTGCAAAGTGTGTTTTATGCACAGACAATTGTATTTTAACACATTACCAATCAAACATTGTGTTACATTTTTTTCTATGTAACAATTTAACAAATAATCATAGACATATTTCCATATACATATTTATTGATGCATGTTTATGTATATATTTTTCTACTTTAGAGAATGTTGTATTCAGAATTGCTCTATATGATTTCTATAGAAGTATAATCA
>NW_012105365.1:6055367-6096865 GCF_000951045.1 Mandrillus leucophaeus
TTCCCCTTCCTGTGTCCAAGTGATCTCATTGTTCAATTCCCACCTATGAGTGAGAACATGGGGTATTTGCTTTTCTGTTCTTGCGATAGTTTGCTGAGAATGATGGTTTTAACTCTTGATCTGACATCACTACATCATTGAAATGTAAACTTCATTCATCCTTCCTGTTTTTTTCTTTTCTTGCTAGTTGTTTTAATCTGATTCATTCTTTAGAAAGCACTTTTAGAAGTTCTAAGATTCCTCATCTTCCTAACACTGAAAAACATGTACATTTAGAGAATGGAAGTGATTTAAAGCTAGAAATAAATGTAGATATGTACCTATACAATATAGACACATAGAATGTCAACATGATTCTTACCGCTTTTTAGGCATAGACTGAACAAAAACATGTATTTGTGAACTTCATAATTCTAGACTTGCTTGAAATAGCCCTATCATCTGGACCTACATGGCAGTATATGAATTTGAGCTGAGGCTCAGGTGATTTAACTTATTTCATTTTTCCTTTTCTCACCCGTCATTGTGCTACAAAGGATTTACTGGGCTCTCAGGAAGACTTCCTGTGGTGAGACAGAGGTGTCATACATTATAATACTGCCTCTGTCATTTCCTATAAGAGTCTTTTCCCCATCCTAGAGAACAGTATGCCTTCTTGACTTTTTCACATTTTTCATAAATCCAATAAGTAAGTGGGCGATCAGAATGGCTATAAAGACATGCACCTCAAAATATTCAGTCTCACTTACAGACTACACATGCAGGAAGTTTAGAAGCGGGAAACACATCCCAGTCTGTGGTTCACCTATCCTCTGTAAAAATACAAGCTGCGGTGCTTGTTTGAAAGCGGGGAAACTGTAGCTGAACTTGAAGTGCATTGTACTTTTTAATACAATGAAGTGGTTTTTGTTTGTTTTTGTTGTTGTTGTTGTTGTTGTTGTTGTTGTTTTTTATACAAGTCTGGTGAAAGAACATTTATTATGGCCAGATAAGAAGTAATCCATTGGCTGTGATTCAGATGGATTTGAAAAGTATGATTTTCTTGGAATAAAAATGAATCCCTTAACTGTTTTTTTCCTGCCACCACCACAGCACTAACAGTGATTTACAGCAGCATGTTGCCTCATGTTCCATCTGCATATTATTTGGAAGGGAAAAATTATGGTAATGCAATGGGCAAATGAATTAAAGCAGAATTTGTTTGCTTTCTTTCCTGCCTACACAATAATCAAGGTTTTCTTATGTGCCATGCACAGAATCTGTTTGGTTAGTGTATAAGCTATGTTTCACTATGAGTTCCAGTGTCTTTCAGAACCAAGTCACTTAGGAAATTTTTAAGTATGTATTTTAGGTAAAACACCAGGAGAAAGCATGGAAGGTAGGTAAAATGAATGGCAGCTTATTAACTATTCTGTCAGAACAGTCAAAGGCTCTTATATTCTAGACAGTGAATATGGGGGAAAGTCCTGTGATTATGTCAATGTAGATTATGGTAAGAATAGAAAGTAATTTTCTAAGTTAATAGGTTTTAGCCTCTCAAGGATTTGGAAAGTAGAACAAAGAGGGTGGGGTTGTTTCTTCAATAACCAACTCTTCAATTAGATAGGTTCCTCTTTTCTCTCTTTCATGTATTGGAAACAACTTTTGTGTACATTTGTCTGTTTTTCCTTTAAAAATTGTAAAAACTATTATTATAGATGCAATAACTAAAATCATAGACCAAGCATAGAGGTGAAGTCAGCCTGCATTAGGATTTTTAAAGAAATACCAACCTCAGAATGTGAGGGCCAGGTCTGTACAGCATGCACCCTCTTAAATTAATGCTACCAATAAAGAGAAAATATTCATCAGCATAATACAATCCCCATCTTTATTTGGAGATACAATTATGAGTCATTTGTCATTTAGTCCTAAAAGTGGCAGTTTTTCTGATGCAACAAAGAAACAATGCTAAATGAAAAGAAGTTGAATTCTACTCATGTCTTTGTATCCCATTTTTTGATGATGAAAATAATATTGTGGGGAGGTTGAATAATAATTAGTGCCTTATATTTAATAAGTTATTTTCTTAAAGTCTTTTACAAATAATTATTTACTTCATGTCTTTTTGTAAGATTAGTAAATAATATAAGAAAGAGGTAAATTAGATATTATGTATTTGAAAAATAGAATTCCATTGAGTGAGAAAGTATCTGGTAACCTCATTTTGCTGTACTACCTTTATTAGCAGCCAATTTCAGAATTATTTGTATTTTAGCTCTGGATACAGCCTGTCATAATCAAACAATTTTTATGCCAAGTGTTCTGCTGCCTAATGGAGACTTCACTTGTGAGAGAGCCCGCTGGCTTGCTGGAAAGGGGATATGGCACTTCAATATTTCTGCAAAGTCTTCAGTAATTGATGTACAATGTTGCATATGTGTGCTGTCTACATGGCCTCATTTCACATACGATGCAAAGGCAAAAGGTATAACTACTGTATGGAAACTAGAATTATTGGCACAGAATCACATTTATTGTCTTTAATTTAAGGAAAGGTGATTTTGGCTTGCAAAGTAACTAGAAATGACAAAGTGTTGACATTGGTTGTATTTTAGCAGAAAAGTTGGCAGTTTATTCACTCAGAGTTTTCTGAGGTATTGCTGATTTTCATTATTTTTTCCTAAGAGTCCATTTGATTTTTTTGTTCTTGTGGATGCAGTTAGTCCTGCAGCTCTGTAAAATCCATCTAAATCTACTGGCTACATTATGAATAAAAAGAATAAAATAACACTGCCTTATCCCAGTTCTCCAGTCCAGTATATTACCCTTTTACAGATAGGCCAAAGCACTGGGGAAGTGTGTTGGTCTCTGGTGAAGCCTTCTGGAGCCAGGAACATGTCAGGGAATGTGATCAATGGTTGATCTAGGGATACATGAGTCCTGGTTCATCTGCCTGATACATCAATGTGTAAAGGCTATCTCTTCCATTTGGCTTTATAATATATGAATAAATTCTAAGTAGTTTTTCTGTCTCAGATCTGCATGGTTAACATTAAAACAGCTAATATTGTATCTAGACAATACCATCATTTGTAAACTTAGAATTTAACATCTCAAGCATAGACTATACTCTGAATTGTTTGAGATTCATAATAATAAAATTATAACCAAATTGTATTTTTTTGTGAAGAAGTTAAACTTGAGCTTGGCTAAATCAATCAAATAATTTCATGTTGCATATCTAAATATTCAGGGAGAAATTCCCTTAAACAGGAGTTCTTAGCCTAAGATACAAAGATGTAATTCAATGAGCTCACAAAACTTCCAAAATAAAAATTTCATGTATATGTTGTATATTTTGTTCCTTCCTTAAAGGAAGAGACTGTGGTTTTTATTAGCACTTCCTTTTCACATGGCTAAAAAACCACTGATCACTGAATTGTAATGATTCTATCATTATCATTAGCAGTAGTACCAGTAGTAAAATTTTGCTGGTGAATCAAAATGGAAATTTCTAAAATAAATTACTTAATAACAACAGGCATTTTCAAGTTTATGACAATTGTAAAAAGAGTCTCAACATATTATCCCATCTGACACATATCAAGATTACAACATACATTCCAAAATATTCCCAAGTCAATCAAATGTTTCCCCAAGGCTTTGTGTGCTTTATCTCCTTGTTTTTCTTGTTTTCCAATTGGTAATCAGCAGGACAAAATGTCTATTAGACAAGAGAGAAGACAAGGTTCTAAAGATATGAAATGATAGCAATAACAATGTTACATAGTGATTCCTCGCTTTCTGACACTATTTCACATGTTTTACACATTTCATATAATTTAATCCCCCAAGTAATATTATAAATTAGGTACTATTATTTTCATGCCAGTTTTACACATGATGAAACCCACACAGAGTAATTTGTATACAATACCTACATTCAAAGAGTTAGTAAGTAGTCTGACTTTAGAGTTTACAAATTACCGATGTAGCTATGCCACCTTAAGAATCAAAGATAACATATAAAGAACAGAACATATTTCAAGGTTCATGTCTTGGACTGAAGTGACACTGAGACCCCTTTAACATTTTCTTCCTATCAGCAATCTCAGATTCTCCCAACTCCTATTTCCATGGTAGATCTCAATCTCTCAGTCACATCAGCAGCTTTCATGATGTGGAGTATGTTTCACTGCCTCCACCTTTTTCCTCAGTCTTTTCTCCAGAATAAAAAGTATTCTTCAGTCAACGTTATAAATTACAGTGGTAATCAAGTGTAAACTGATACTTCATTCTTGTTTCCCTTAAGCTGTGGCAGGAGGGGACACTATACTCTGTGTTTCATAGTTCAAACCACAACAAACATACCTGAAATATACCGTTGTGGGAAATTCAGCTTACATTCTAACTTTTGCAAGTTAACTTTGGTAACTGATTAATGGGCAGAAAATAGAAAAAGTAGAGTAGCTGTATTATTTAATGATGTCACATTAATCATGTCCCTATATCTGTTTCCTGGGGAATAGAAATTCAGTCCGACTACATTCGAAAGTAATTATTCACACCAAGGAGAATAGAAGATTTTTTGCTCTCCATCGCTGCAGTGTGGTTAAGAATACAGATTAATTGCAAAAGAGTCAAATAACAGACAGGCTGAGTCTTCCAAACTCAGCTTGCATACTTCTCTAGTGAAAAAATGAACTAGGCATCCAGGAATTGACAAGTCATACTGAAATAAATTAAAGCCTCTTTAAAATTTGAATATAGAGGCTTTTCGTTGTGTTATGATGACTTTCCAATTATCAGATAAGAGTATATATACACAAACACTTTCAGCAATTGCTTTAGCAAAACTTGAGGACCACATGAAAACGTTAAAAAGACCGTTGGGACAAGGAGTGATAATTCTCAGTACATCTGGCATGGAGGAGAAAATGCGTCATACACAGAAATGAAGGGGAGTTGGAGGCTGATGTAAGAACATCTTACTCTATCTTAGTGTGTTTTTTGTATTTGAACTTTGTTATGTACTTTAGAGAACACAAAATGTAATCTGTGGTCATTTAAGTCAAAACTATAACAATACTTGATTTGTACTAAGTCAAGAAACATATCCTTTGTAAAACTGATCTATTTTAATCACAAAAGCAAAGATCTCTTGATAGTTAAAGAAAACTAAGTATGTGTTATATTGACAGTATAATTAACATAGTTATAGATTTGTATAAAGGTATTTTATAAACTGCTTCCAGATTGCTCAATTTATATCAATAATCTAAATTTTCAATGACTATTTTGTAACAGCTGGTATGTAAGACATTTCTCTCAGTGTGACTTTTTGTTACTGTGAAGATAATGCTTGAAGATACCGATGATGCATGCCATCAATACAATGTTAGCAAAAAGTTTTGACATAAAATTTCATTTGCATATGTAAGAAATTAAATATATGTACCATTATATATGAATAGATTCACATAATTTTCAAATTCAGGTCCTCAGAAAGGACATCTACAATGCGAGCCAGAATATCAATAATGCTTTGAGAAATTCTAAAGCAATGCAAATGTAGTCCATTCATCAATTATACTTTCAGGCAATAAGTAAAGGAGATAGGGGTATGAGATGTGTGTCAATTATTGTTTATGTGTTGTTATTTCTAAATAATCTGTATTAAAAACTCATGAGATTGTTATTGTAAAATGAAGATAGATTATTTAGAAATTTAAAAAATAATAATTGACACACTTCTCATACTGCTAACTCCTTTATTGTTGCATGAAAGTGCAATGGATTGCCTTTACATTGCTTTATATCTTGGACTTTAGAGAATTTACTATGGTTTTGCTGTGTTTTTGACACACGAGACTGATGCTTAAAGAAAGCAGGAATCTCCATGGCAACATATGTAAAATTATTCCTAATATTAAACTTTTATTTTCAAAAATGCTTAATAAAAATCATAGCAGAAGTTGCTGTCTGTTAATATTGAGCATCATATCAAATCCAGTATTTTAATATACATAGATCTGCATGTATAATATACCACCACACGGGTTTATTTCATGGCTACAATTATTGTGGAATAGGGCTTTCCACTTCAGTATGTACTAAATATTTATATATATATATACAAAAAATATTATAAATGCTGTATTATTAAATGTTACATATATATTATTTTGTGTATATATATATTTACAAATAAAACCTTTAGTACATACTGAAGTGGAAAGCCATGCTATTCCACAATAATTGTAGTTATGAAATAAACCTGTATGGTGGTATATTATACGTACAGATCTATCTGTCTATCTATCTATGTATCTACCTATCTAAATATACATATATAAATAGATATCTATCTATAATTATCTATATATGTATGTGTGTGTATATTTTATTACTAAGTTTATCACTAAGTATGATGTAATATACTGTTTTGCCAAACATTCAATTTTTAAAATATTGAATTGAGGAAAATATGAGTTTTTTTATCCCCCATTTTAGCTAAACGTTTGGATGCAAATCAGTCTGGATAGAATTCTGTATAAAATGTTCCTGATGACCTAGAATTTTAATGTTTGGACAGTAATTTTTCTGTATTTACATTAGCTTTAAGGTTGGCACACTGAGATTTTGAAAATAGATGGAAGGGACTACTTTTATAGATACTTGTCTCTGTGCTCATATGAAGAATCAGTTCAATAGTGTATGAAAGCAAGCCACTGGATGGATAAGGAGGGTAAATAATTACAGGGGTCCAGGGCCATTATAAGAAGATTATGTGAGCAAAAGACGAAGCAGCCTAATGGGGAGAAACAACCCAGACTGAATTCATAACATAAAATGTTAGCTATTAATAACAACAAGAACTACTATTTAAAAACAGATGCAAGACTCAGCCTTAAAATAAGCAGCAATAATTATAATGCTACTTACAAAGTATATATATTTGATCATCACTAGAAATTTTGCTTATCTTAGCAGGAAAGTATTATATATATATAAAATTATCATTTTCTATTCTAAATTAAAAACCTCAAAATTAATTGGGCATATAAACATAACTTCTGGGAATAGAATTAGAGCCATAAGTATTGCTCCATATTCTAGATACATTTGTAATTTACTAAGCACATATACACACATACATGCACCAACTTTACAATGCGGCAAGTCATTGACCAAATGTTTCTAAATATAGATTATCTTTTCAAGCATCAGGTTTAATTTAAATGTAACCACACCTATCCTTAAAATACATTTTTATACTAAATTAGATTCTGACTCTCAGAGAATTTTCTGTATCAAATGCATGCATATGTAACACATTGCAAAAGAATAGACTTGCCTTTTAAGGAGAAAGCAAAATCCAGAATGCTGTGTCTACTCTATTGCTTATAATTCACAAAGCATACTAAAAACCAATAAGTAAAACTCAAAACCTGGATTATCCTACTGAGAAAAAACTGGATAGCTACAAAAATCAGAAATATCCATACCATATGAATATCAAATTGATGTTCAGAGAAGATAATACACGTATAAGAAATGATGTGATTCTACTTAGTCATAATTAAAAACACTGCAGAAATCATCCATAAAAGGTATGTGGTAACAAGGTTTGTGGTAACATGAGATGGCTCACTTGGAGAACTATCATAATTCAGGTTTGGCATTTGGCCTTGTGTTCACCAAGTCTGTTCTAGGTTGTTATTGCACACTGTAAGTACTGAGTTGTAGCAATGATAGAAGCCAGTTTCCGTATTAGTGCTAATTGACCATTGGCTTGGGATGTACCCTGGATCCCATTAAAAAATGACCTTATATGGACCACTGGATTTGTATCATCAAAAGATTTTACTTTCTTTTGCTGATCTCATCAGCTTAAGCATGCATACACACACATACACAAAGCAGGAAGCTTGCCAAAACACTCTAAAATAATACCCCTAATTAACGTAAGTCACCTTTATCATTTAATATACAAACTGTTTCTTTTACAAGGTATATTAAAAAGAGATTATATATTAAATATCAAAGTGAATTTTCTTATTCTGAGCTCAGATGGTATTTTGGGATTTTATGTTGGCATTGTAGATGGTGTGGAATGGGTGTGTTTGATCTTTTTATATCTTTGGATCTTTGGATAATTTACAGTTATTGATGCTGACAAACCACAAAATAATGTGAAAATACCAACTTCAGGACTAAGCTAATTCGGTTTGGTCTCATTTTCATTTTTACTTTTTAAATGCACTCTAATGTATTTTTCCCGATCTTGAACTTAAATTTATATTAAAATGTTGAGTTTCATTTCTTTAAGTTACATAGCCTAAGAATGCAGTGGTATATATATGTTTTATATCTAACGATGACTATTAAATGACTCGCTGCTATTCCAAATCAGATGTCTTATGGCAACTTCTTTTTCATACATATGTTGTATATTAAATGATAAATTTCTAAACATGATTTAGATTCAAGTCATGTATTAATATGCTCTGTGTTATGGTACAATGGACTTTCTGTTGAGTCTGCATTTGGCACTACATTATCTATACAGCATTGTCTTGAGGTAAAGATTGACTCTAGTGGCAGGCACTTTTTCAATTCCATGATCATGTAAAGGTTAGATGATTTTTTGTTTTAATCAGATAACAGAAATTACAGTCTGCTACTTATGATTACTACCCATACTTTACAAGTGATAACTAAATTTTAAAAACTACTTTAAATTAAATATTGCAAGCAGATATTGAGAACCTAAATAAAAAAAAAAATTTGCTATAAAATGAAACCCCATCTCTACAAAATATTGTAGAAGGATGACAGCATGTGTACCTGTAGTACCAGCTACTCAGAAGGCTGAGGCAGGAGAATTGCTTGAACCCGTGAGGTAGAGGTTGCAGTGAGCTGAGATTGTGCCACTGCACTCCAGCCTGGGAGACAGAGCAAGACTCTGTCTCAAAAAAAAAAAAAAAAATTGTCTATTTTAATACTTTAAAATTGCTTAAAAAGATAACAATAAGAAGTACTTGAAAGATATGTCTAAGAGAGTGTTTCTCAAATTTTATTCTGCTTTAAATTTTGTTTATATATGTAAATCACATCTGAACAAAACACTTCTCATTATTTTCAGAAATGATCAGTAATGGGAAAGTGTGAAGTGCGATGATGTTTCCTTTGGACATGTAAAAATACCAAAGCAAAATTATAAGTCACTACTCCTCTCCAAAAGGATGATAATACAAAACATTACAGTGCCATTACTTTTCCTGGCCCTGACCTTGAAATAATCTATTCGTGAGGAATATTCAAAGTGTTAAGTAAATATATCCAATGTGATAAGCAAAAATTGTATTTCTGACTCAGATTAGCCAATTATCAAGAAATTATAATATATAAGTATGCCTCAAATATTATCAAAAGTATTGATGCAAGATTTTTCTCGGCCACTTTGCTGACGAAGGGCCTCCCCAGCCAGCAATGGCCACTTCACCTGGGCCTCACTCAGCCTCAGGCCTCCTGCTGGAGGCACCCACCCACTTTTCCTGCCTGTGTCAAACCTGGCTTGTGCACTGGCTCACCCATGGCTGGGCCAGGCATGCTCCAGCTCATCTGTGTCTTAGCTTCTACCTGCCTTCTGTGGTTCCTGAAATGTTGTCCTATGTCAAAAAAGAATGAGGTTAAGCTGACAATTTGAAGGGTAAGGAGAGTGGAGAAGAATTTTATTGAGTGACAAAACAGCTCTCAGCAGAGAGGGGGTGGGGGGAGGGGTCCCCTACCCCCACAGTCAGTTGGTTTCTCTGTCAGTGTGGCTGAGTCCAGGGCTTTTATGGGCTCAGAATAGGGAAGTGTATACTGATTGGTTTGTGAGTATTCAAAGAAAGACTAAAGCAAAGTCACCACTCAAAGGTGGGTGCAGTAATATAGAAAAACAATTAGTAAAGGATAGGTATATGTAAAATAGGTGAAGGGTGAGAAGCAATCAGAGAAAAGCATGCCAAATGGAAAGACAGGTTCTTAATCTGATCTGTGGATTTGACTTGTAGGTTGGCTTTCAGGCTTGTCTTCAGCTTATAGGTGGGATTTCACCCTATCTGCCTAGGGATTTGTCTGCCTCCTGCTCTCAGTATTCCAGTTCTGAGTGTGATAGAGTAAGCATACTCAACCCTGCCATTCTGACACAATGAAGCCAAAAATCGTAAACATAAAAAATACATGTGGGCTCCAAAAAGTAAATCGCAAAGTATCTGGGCTGAACAACCATGGTTGGAGGTAACACTAAATCAGTAGTGAAGTCACCTATATATTTTTTCTCCAGGATTTGTTGGTCTGGAATCAAGGACACCTAAAACGGAAGGGGACATTGGCACATGTAGAGCCTGCTTCAGGAGTTGCTGTCTAGTTCAGGCCTGAGGAGAGATAAAGAGGTTTCCTAGAAGCCAAAAAGGCAACAAGAACTGTGGGAGGTGGACATTCTTCTGATTGTAGTAGCTATAATCTCAAGTGTTTATGGCAATGTTCTGTTAATCTTTTCTATTTCTGTCCACCTGACATTGGCCATAAATGCAGGCACAATGACAAGGAATGAACAGCAGTACACAGTGTATAAAATCCCAGCAATCTAGCTAGAAGATTAAAAAGGTGACTTGCAGAACATTAGAAGGTCATAAGGATATCACAGAGAGAAACTTGAGAAAACCAATCTATAAAGGTAATTTAAAAGTCCTGGGATTTCCCCTCTCTTGGCCCCAAGGTATGCACACATGTCTTAAACAGCGAACCAGAAACCTTGAGAGTTAAACTAAGAGACAGATAACCACCCAGTTCCCAGACAATTTCAGTGTCTAGCACACATTGGAAATAGAAAACAAAATTATACTGAAAACACAATTCAGATAGTTGGTTGGAAATTGTGCCATAAATCCAGTCAAAGTTATTGTCTATAAAGAAGTTAAAAATCCACCAATTTTTTTAGAAGAGATAAGTCTCATAACACAATATTCAAAACTTTCAAGATGCATTAAAATTATTCATTATACAAAAAACAAGGAAAATACCAACAAATATATGATATAATAATCAGTGTATATCAATGATGAGATGACACATGTGTTGGAATTATCTGACAAGACTCTAAAATAGCTATTAAAAACATTTCAACAAATAGTAAAAGTGGACATTCTTGAAATGAGTAGAAAACTAGAAAACATCAGCAAATTAATAGAATACATAAACAAGGATCAAATAGAAATCTCATAACTAAAAAATACAATAACATACATTTTAAAACCCCCTACTGGGTAGACTTAATTGCATAATGGAATTGACGTAGAAAAGAGAAAGTGAACTTGATGTAGATGAATAGAAATTATCCAAGCAGAGACAAAGTATATTAGGAAAAAATGCTCAGTGCCTAAGGAGCATGTGAGATAATAATAAATGGATTCAGAAGAAGACAAGGAAAAGTATAGTGCAGGAAAAATATTTGAAGAAATATTGACTGAGTACTTTTTCAATTTTTTGAAAGAAATAAATCTACAGATTCAAGAAACTCATCAAACTTCCAACAGAATAAACCCTAAGAAATCTGCATTTACACCAGTTGTAATTAAAGTACTGGAAGTTAAAGATGAAGAAAAAATATTTCAAATTAGCCAGAATAAGTAACATGTTCATTGTAGGAGAATAATAATTTGAAGATTGACAAATGTGTCCTCAGAAATAATTTATAAAATAATTAATGAAACAAAAATGTTAAAGTATTGAATAAATAAATAAACTTTTAGTTTGTAATTCTATATCCAGTGAAAATATTATTTAGGAGTGAAGGAGAAACACATTTTCAGATAAAGTAAAACCAAGAGAAGTTGTGACCATCAGATGTGCACCAAAAGACCTACTAAAAGAAATTTTTCAGTCGGGACACCGGAAATAAACTTGGAATACCAAGGATGAAGGAGCATCGGCAGCAGAAATAATAAGTGAGGCAGTGCTCCTTTCATGGGGGCATTAGCTGTGGGGAGGACTGTTCCTGCAAACCCGTGATTCGCCAATGGATACATAAAACATACACTGACACACAGATATTCTGCTCTTCCAGTCCAGCTGAGGGTCTGAGCCGCCTATGGGCTCCAAGCTGAGTTCTGTAAACAGTTGCAACTAGGCCTGATCAGATAGTCAGGCTTGCATTTATTCAGTAAGACTAATGAACAAAGTTGTGAGTAAACACCACTAGAGGATAAAGATTAAAGGTTAGGTTCCCAGGCCTAAAGCAGACACCATTGGCGGGTAATAAACTTCTGTGGGCCCCGACCCCTCCCCACAGTAGGAGGCAGTAAAGTACCTGTGGTAGGGCAAAGGTTAGTCTTAAGCCCATATAAGTAAACAGGTTAGTAAGAGAAAATTCCCTTTGTTTACTACTCTAATCTATTTAATTAAAGGTAATGGGACCAGGCTGCCTTCAGCTGGGTCTATTACGGAAGTCATGTGAAAACCCTCAGGCCTTCCAAAAGGGTTTTGTGGCTATCATAACTAATAGTTTTTCCACCAGCCTGATCGAATCCCAACATCTTCCCCTTTTTTGTTTTCTACATTAAATTTTTTTTTTTTTTTTTTTTTGATTGGAGAACGCAGGTATGTGTAGCCATGGGTTTGTCAGTTGATGAAGAGTCACTGCTCTTAATACAGTTTTGCATCCTAGGATTAGCAAACAACATAAAACAACCATGAGCACAATTAGCAACATTATTTTCCAGTCAAAGAGTGACCACTAGGAATGGGTATCTAACCAGGAGAGATGATCTTGTGCACCCTTCCATATGGCTGTTTGTTGGGTGTGGAGATCTATGGTGTGAAGGGATTCTAAAATTTTAGTTTTAGATTGCTTCACGTCCGCTGTTAAATTGTCATGAAAGGTTCTCCAGAGGTGTTGTTTCACCTCATCCCAGCTATGTATTGATTGATTCCATGGTAGAGAAGTGACACACATATGTTTATGTTCCCAGTCACAGTTTAATTGTTGACAGAATGCTACTGCACCTTGTCGCTCTCCCACATATTCTAAAGCAGCCTCGAGGGCTTGCAGATGTGCAAGAATTTTTTGATATATACCTTGCTATAAGAGAAGTTCATTAGACACATTTTTGGCCAGATTATCTACAAAAGAAGCTGCTTGTGCTGATTCAGTAACAGATGCAACAGCATCGCTAGCAGTTGCCAGGATGACTATGGCTGAGACTATAAAGGCCATAAGTGTAAACGTGAATCTTTTGTGTCTGACTTGGGACAGGGCACATTCTAAGGTGGCAAGGTCAATGGAACCTTGCCAAGCACGTATCAAACTGACAGGTAGAAATACCTCAGATTTTTTCCTTAATACCATGACACTAGCAATTTTTAAATTAGATATATTGTGATTAGTGAGTGATACATGAGGCCAACCAAGCCTGTCCCTGCACCTGGGTTATAAACGTGAGTTTCAGGGTGTAATGGAAATGTTAGCACCCATAAGGAAAGCATATGGATGGGTAGTGAAAACCAGGCACAGATCAGTGTGATTATGAATAAAGGTTATAGTATAGTTGTGACTGGAATTATGATATGTCTCATGCCAGGTGTTAAGGGAGGTGTTAAGATGTCCTAGGCACCATAAGGTGCCTTGGGTTGGCATGGACTTTAATCGAGGTCTGGGATATCCCATCCCTCCTCGGCCCAAATTATAGGGGAAAAAGATGTGGCTACGAAACTCTGATTGATGATATGATGGACGAAGACATCAGTAAGACTGCCTTGCAATTGACCATGGAGCCTCCAATCTAAGATGTTATAATTGCCAAAATGGAGGCTATGGGCTTATTTCCTGCAACAGATGTCCCAGCTAAATTGGAATCCATTACTTTCTCAGCTTTGTTCTTTAGCACGGGAAGGAATGTTTGGGAAGGCAGCATGGACTGTATTGTCCGGTTTGAGGCTACCTGCAGCTAAAAATGTTAAGGCATTTTCTTTGACATGGTTTAGTCACAATTGTCTTTGAGCAGGTACACAGTAAGAGTTAGAGCCTTTATAACTTACACACAGTGGGAGGATAGTGGAGTGATATGTGGTGTTATCTGAAACTTTAGTCCAATGTATGCCATTATTGAGGGACGCCACTGGGGGTAAATCTATCCCTCCTAGCCAAGCAGTCACATTATTATAGGCGTGGAAGGGAGTGTCTGCCCAGGAGACGGGGTGAAAGAAAGGTGGGTTAAAGATACGAGCCCCATAGAGCATAACAAGTACAGGTTGCAGACAAATCGAGAACATAAAAGGGATTAATACCCTACATGAGTTGCCATGTACAACAGAAAGCATAGCAAGAAGCAAATTATCTGGAATAAATGGTGTCTGTGTCCAGAGCAGGATTTGTTCAGCCTCTTGAGTTGTCCTTTTCAGCATCCCTCAGGTAATGTCTGGAGCTTGTGTTGTTCATGGAAGCCACATCCTCTGGGACTGTGGGTCTTGCAGGGTTAATGCCTTCATTTCTGATACTGGGTTGGATCCTTGCCATGCCATGGTATGGTTTGATACATCATGCTAGAATCCAAAGAGGACCTGAGGGGAGTAAACAGAAGCATACACTCTTCCCCACATTAATAATTCACTAGGACCACACCATTCATTACTGTTTACATCTTTCCATAAAACTGCAGGTTTTATGCCTTGCGAGGTTTTAGCAAATTGCTTTTCAATCACTGATTGAAATTTATCATCTAAACTTTAAAAATTGAGGGTAAATAAGGCTTGTGCCAGTAGTGTTGCAGGGTCCTTACCTATATTCCCCTTATCTGTTTCTTTTTTTTGTTTGTTTTTTTGAGCATATTTTTAAGGGTGAAGTGCGCTCATTCTACTATTTCCTGTCCTTGGGGGTTATATGGGATGTCTGTAGAATGCTGAATATTCCACATGTGACAAAATTGTTGAAATTGTAAGCTGGTATAAGCTGGACCATTATCAGTCTTAATTTTTATGGGTCACCCCATAAATGCAAGTTAAAAGAAAATGTTTAATGATGTATCGAGTAGACTCTCCGGGCAAAGCATGTGCACTAATTAAATGAGTGTTGGTATCAATGGATACATGCACATATCTTAGTTTCCCAAATTCAGAGATGTGTGCAACATCTGTTTGCCATAACTGATTAGGTTCTAGTCCTCTAGGGTTGACACCTGTAGAAGGAGGGGATGTGCCTGTGAGCTGGCAATCTGAGCATTGTAAGATAATTTGTTTAGCCAGCCTCTGGGTAAGTTGAAATTGTTTAGATAAATATCTCCAATTTTGGTGGAAAAATTGATGCGATTGGGTGACTTGGTTAAACAATGATGTCATAACCGGAAGGTCTGCTTGATCATTGCCATAAGCCAACAGGCCAGGCAGTGAGCTGTGGGCTCGAATGTGTGTAATAAAAATGGGATGTGTATATTGATCTAGCAATTGCTGAAGTTGGAGAAAGAGAGTAAACAGGGCAGTCTCCAAAGTTGACTTAATTAAAGCTGTTTCAAAGTTTTGTAATAACAGAGTATGCAGAGTCGCTAACAATATATATGGGCTGAGTGGAAAAAGTTTCCAAGGCCAGAATCAGAGCCCCAATTTCAGCTCTCTGAGTGCTAGTAAACCCAGATCAAGTGATTGAATTGTGTGGTCTCTGTCACAAGCGTCCGTGTGAAAAGACCACCAAACAGGCTTTGTGTGAGCAATAAAGCTTTTTAATCACCTGGGGGCAGGTGGGCTGAGTCCAAAAAGAGAGTCAGCAAAGAAAGATAGGGATGGGGCCATTTTACAGGATTTGGGTAAGTAGAGGAAAATTACAGTCAAAGGGGGTTGTTCTCTGGCGGGCAGGGGCAGGGGTCACAGGGTGCTCAGTAGGGGAGATTCTGAGCCAAGAGAAGGAATTTCACAAGGTAATGTCATCAGTTAAGGCAGGAACCGGCCATTTTCACTTATTTTGTGATTCTTCAGTTACTTCAGGCCATCTGGATGTATACATGCAGGCTTGGGCTCAGAGGCCTGACAGTCTCCACCAGACTGTCGCTTTCCCATGTTTACCAGACCCATCAGTAAACAGTGTTAAAGCATTAGGTATGGGGCAGTAAACTATTTTTGTAGGCAATATTACTGGAGTGTGAGATAAGAATTTAAGAAGTTTATCAGTAGGGAGGACATGCTCTATTTGCCCTGTGTAATCAGAGAAACCTATCTGAACATCTAATGACAAAGGTAATACTGTTTTGAATTGCTTTTTACTTAAAGGAATGATGATGACATCAGGGTCATAACCTAGTATCTGATTGCAACATTTACAACCTCAATAGATGACTTTATCAAATAACTGAATAGAGGGAGATGGTGTTTTAGTCCTGGTGTGTGAGGAAAAAAACCCGTTCAAAGAAGTGTAGCCAGGGGGTTATTTGTCCTATTAACCCTGTAGGGGAGTGTTTGGTGGGAAAGATAAACAGCTGAATTGAATACCATGGATCAATGCAATCTACCTGCCTCTGAGATATGGCTTGCTTGATTTCCTTGATTTCCATTTTTGCTGCAGGGATTAAATATCTGGGAGAATCTAGGGCTGGATTGCCCTTTAAGATAAGAAATAAGTTTTGTAGTTTATTAGTAGGGTTTCCCAAAATGTGATGCAGCCAATTGATATCTCCCAGCAATTTTTGATAATCATTTAAGTGTGTAAGTTGCTAGTACTTATTTTAACCATTTGAGGTCTTACTGACTGGGAGATTAACAAATAGCCAAGATATTTCCAAGGAAAGGACATTTATACTTTTTCAGGTGCAATGACTGTAAACCTCTTTGCTGGGTATTCTTTACAACAGAGGTAAACAAATTTAAAAGTATTGGCTCTGTTGGGGCTACTAGTAGAATATTATCTATAAAATGAATAATTTTACAGTCAGGAAATTCTTTTCTACTAGGGATCAAAGCTTGATTTACATGATACTGACACATGGTGGGACTGTTTAGCATTCCTTGAGGAAGCATTTTCTAATAAAATCGAGAAGCTGGCTTTTCATTATTTATAGCTGGTATTGTAAGCACAAATTTTTCTCTGTCCTGTTATGCTAGAGAAATCATATAGAAACAATCTTTTAAGTCTGTAACAATTATAGGCCAATCTTTAAGAATTGTGTCCAGAATTTGTTCCTTCTGGTGGGTTCGTGGTCTTGCTGACTTCAGGAATGAAGTCATGGACCTTCTCGGTGAGTGTTACTGCTTTTATAGGTGGTTCGGACCCAAAGAGTGGGCAGCAGCAAGATTTATCATGGAGAGCAAAAGAACAAAGCTTCCACAGCATGGAAGGGGACCCAAGTGGATTGCTGCTGCTCACTGGGGTGACCAACTTTTATTCCCTTATTTGTCCCTGCCCATGTCCTGCTGTTTGGTCCATTTTACAAACCTCTAGCTAGCTACAGAGCGCTGATTAGTGCGTTTTTACAGAACACTGATTGGTGCATTTTACAAACCTCTTGTAAGACAGAAAATTCTCTAAGTCCCCAGTCAACCCAAGAAGTCCAGCTGGCCTCACCTCTCAATCCCCCCTCTAAATAGGACACCCCAACTGCTATTGAGAATTGGGCAATGACTGCTTTAGCTACTTACTGCTGGATAGGGGTGAAGAAGGGGTCCTGCAGTGGTACTGTCCTCCAGAGGGGAACTCTCTAGACCAAAGGTCCAGTGCGTTGATCCAGGGGTCCTCAGTAGAAGTTGTGAGTTGATTTCATTTGGGGTTCCATTTGTAAGACCATCTGTAGCTTGATGGCATCAATCCTGGAGAAAACAAATTTGACTAGGAGGCTAAAAACACAGGGCTCGAAGGCGAGTAAGACAGCAAGATGGCTGTCATGGGACCTAGAAAGGGGAGAAGCTGTGTCGCCCAACTTCAGAGGTTGGTATGAGTTTGAAAGGTGTTGTCTAATTTCATAATCCTTTTCCTGTAAATGCTGGGTGGTGTCTCATACTATCCCTGACAGTGTAAAAGCAACACTCTTCACCTAAGAAGGTGCAGTCTTCCTTTCTCAGCAGTGAGGAGGTCTAGGCCTCAGCAGTTTTGGAGAGTCACTGCACCAAAGAGTCTATTTGGGATTGTAGAGTAAGGATAGATTTTGTTATTTCTTGTAAACTGTCCAAGAAATTCTTTGAGAGTGTATGGTAGGAGGATGGCGAAGTAGATAAACTGGTTATTCCAGTTCCTGCAGCGGTGGCCATTCCTAACCCTATAAGTAGAGGTATTAGTTGTATGGCTCTGTGCTGGACGGACTTGAGTTTTGAGGGGCACTGATAGGATCTGATTTCCACAAGATTAGAAGTTAGGATAATGCATGTTACACTGTTAACTTTTAGCAAAGTTTACGTTTGTTGAAAACCTTGTAAGTTTGGGATTTCAATTATTCTTTGCTATTAATAAGACCTCGTTCAGTCCATATTAACTTAGAATTGGTATAGATGGCTCCTTCCTGATTCTATAAGTACTTTAAGGTTCGGTTTAGTGCAAACAACTTGCATGTTTGAGCAGAGCAATTATTAGGCAATTTTAATACCTACCATGTGCCAGGAAGGAACCATCTATCTCCTGTCCTGAAGGGAGATCCTCCTAGGTCTAGTCAGACCTTTGTATGGCAATTAAGATTTAAAGCCCCGGTTAGGAAACCTGCTGGGTTAAGGATTTTTGATAGGAAAGCTGCGGGTTGTCAGTGGCCTCAGTGCTTTCGGGCTATGCCTTTGTTTACACTGACAAAAGGTGGTATTGGAGTGTTATAGGGTTATGGAGAAGACCTTCAATTATCAATTATAGGTTTTAAATGTACCCTGGCTTTTAAAGGAATAGGGTACACTGTTTTTTCTTTACTACTTCTCTCTCTTTCTTTGAATTTCTGTCTTTCTCTTTCTTTCTTTGACTCCCCCTTTGTCTCTCTGTCTCTTCCTCTCTCTCTCTCTCTCTCTCTCTCTCTCTCTCGCTCTCTCTCTCTCTCACTCTCTCTCCCTCTCCTCTCTGATTGTCTTTCCCTGCCTTTGCCAGCCACTTATGCTGCTGGTCTCCCCTCTCCTTCCCCTTTTTGATGACTTCAGCACTTTAAGACTGCTACCTCCTTGAGTTTTTGCACTGCATGCAATAACTCCATGATTTCCTTGTGGTATTTAATGGGGGTCCCCTAGAGGTTAGGAACTGCCTTTCTTTCCATATTGCAGCATTGGCATGTAGGATTATACAAGCATCCTTGCTATCTGTATACACATTTGTTCTTTTCTCCTTTCCCAGTTCTAAGGCTCAGGTAAGCACCACTAGTTCTACTAACTGGGCACTGGTCCCTGAGGGAAGAGACTTACTTTCAAGTACTGTTACATCACTAACTATGGCATAACCTGCCCTTTGTATCCCATTCTCCACAAATCAACTTCCATCAGTATATAGGATAAGGTCAGGATTGGCTAATGGGACTTCAAAGAGATCCTCTTGGGCGGCATAAGCCTAGACTATAATTTGTTGGTAGTCATGCTCGATTGGTTCTCCGTCCTTTGGGAGAAAAGTGGCAGAGTTGAGGGCCACACACATGCGTATTTGAAGAACCATTCTATCAAGGGGTAGCACCTGGTATCTAGGTAGGTGGTTGTCTGATATCCATAAACTTCCTTTGGCACCTAGTATGCCATTTACATCATGAGTAGTCCAGACAGTGAGAACCTTTCCTTGTATTATTTTGGTAGTCTCTGACACTAAGACAGCCACCACCACAACTACCTGTAAACAGTGAGGCCAGCCTTTTGCTACTATATCAATTTCCTTACTTAGATATGCCACTGGTTGTGGGATTGTCCCATGAGTCTAAGTAAGGACTCCAAGAGCTATTCCTGCTCTCTCTGTGATGTATAAAGAGAAATTTTGTCCTGTGGGAAGGCTTAAGATTGGAGCTTATACTAGGGTCTGCTTTAAGGTTTTGAAGGCTGTTTCTGCCTCTGGTTCCCATTCCACTAGATGAGTATTTGTCCTCTGGGTCTCCTTGATTAGAGTGCAGAGGGGCCTGGCCATCTCACTGTATCCAGGGATCCACAGTCAGCAAAAGCTGGTGATTCCAAGGAACCCCCGCAAATGTTTTAATGTATTAAGGTGAGGAAGCCAATATAGGCTGTATTTATTCCTTGCTGAGGGCCCTGGTTCCTCTGGATAAGATTAGGCCTAGATATATGACTTCTTGTAGGCAGAGTTGGGCCTTCAATTTAGACGCCTTGTACCCTTGACTAGCTAGAAAGTTTAAGAGATCTAGAGTAACCTGCTGGCATGAGGCTTCCGAACTGGTAGCCAAAAGTAAATCATCCATATACTGAAGGACCAGAGTGCCTGTACTTGAGAAGTGGCCTAGATCTTGGGTCAGTGCCTGACCAAACAGATGAGAGCTATCCCTAAACCCTTGGGGCAAGACCGTTTTAAATAAGTTGGGACGTGTGGTCTGTAGTATCCTCAAAGGCAAAGAGAAACTGGGAGTCAAAGTGCAGGGGAATACCGAAGAAGGCATCCTTGAGGTCCAGAACCAGGAACCATTCTGCTTCCTCTGGTATTTGAGAGAGCAGGGTATGGGGGTTGGATACTACTGGATATAGAGGAATTACTGCCTCATTGATGAGTCTAAGATCTTGCACTAGCCTCCACTGACCATTTGGTTTTTGTCAGTCTGGAATTTGTTCCTTCTGGTGGGTCCATGGTCTTGCTGATGGGGCAGCTTGTTTCTCGTTGGACAATCTTTTTTAAAGTGTCCTTGCAAACAACACTGATAACAAGCTCCACTGCGTGGTTGGCCTGCTCCATTTTCTGTCCTCTTTGAACCACCAAGATTTGTTTGTCTGAAGGTCATGACTAAGGCTGTGACCTTTCTCTGATCTCACTTTTCCTTTATGGCCTGTTCCTCTTGGTACTTATTATAGAACACCAAGGTTGCCAGGTTGGGGTGTTGCAGGGACTGCTGCATTTTCTTACTAAGCCTTGAGCTTTTAAATGTCTAACAATATCCTGTAATCCTTTATGAGCTTCAGGCCTTAGGGGATATTGCCTTTGATAAGGAAAAGTGGTGGGGTCTTTTAGCCTGATTTGGACTGGGTGGGCATTTTTTGCCCTTCCAAATTGTCCTTCCCATACCCAGACTTCAGAGTTGATTCCCTCCTCAAGCAGGAGACAACAAATGGGTAACTTGTTCCCCATATTCATGTAGATAATAGCTCCAGGTTTGGCTAATAGGTCCCTCCCTAATAAGGGTGTGGGACTTTCAGGCATAACACGAAAGTCATGTGAAAAGAGCAAAGTCTCCCAATTACAACTGAGGAGGTGGGAGAAATACCTGGTTACAGGTTGTCCCAGGATTCCTCAGATGGTAATAATGGACCTTGAGTACAGCTGTCCAGGACAGGAGATTAACAGGGAGAAAGCCATGCCAGTGTCCAGGAGGAAGTCAATTTCCTGGACCTTAATGGTTGAACTTACCTGGGCCTCAGTGAGGGTGATAACATGAGCTGGAACTTGCTCTGGGCACTGTCAGTCCTGTTGTTGGATCATCTTGCTGGGGGCTTCTGGCCCAGAGAACCTTTGTCCTCTGGAGCAGTGCACCTTCCAGTGATTGCCTCAGCATAGTGGACATGAGTGAGGGGGCAGGTCGCTTCTTGTTGGACAATCTTTTTTAAAGTGTCCTTGCAAATGACACAGATAACAAGCCCCACTGGGTGGTTGGCCTGCTCCATTTTCTGTCTTCTTTGAACCACTAAGGTTTGTTTGTCTGCGGGCCATGACTAAGGCTGTGGCCTTTCTCTGATCTCGCTTTTCCTTTTTGGCCTATTCCTCTTGGTCCCTATTATAGAACACCAAGGTTGTCAGGTTTAATAATGCCTCCAGATTTTGTTCAGGGCTCAGGGCTTGCTTTTGGAGCTTTCTCCTGATAACTGTGGCTGATTGGGTAATAAACTTATCTTTTAGTATCAACTGACCCTCTAGGGAGTCAGATGACAGGGGAGTATATTTTCTTAAGACCTCCCATAGCTGCTCGAGGAAGTCGGAAGGATTTTCTTCTTTTCCCTGAGTTATTGTGGACATCATTGAATAGTTCATGGGCTTTTTCCTACTTCTACTTAGTCCTTCTAGAACACATGTCAACAGATGTTTGTGACTCCAGTCTCCATGATCTGAGTCAAGGTCCCCAGTGGGGATCCATACTAGGGATGGCTTGCTGACCAGTAGGGAATTTGTCCCTTTCTTTGGCTGTCATTCTATCATTTACTTGACTAAGATACCAGGTATTTCCAAACTCTTGGACTGCAGCTAAAGCTGCATTCTTTTCATTAAAGGCCAGGGTTTGATCTAACAATAGCATGACATCTCTCCAAGTGAGGTTGAAGGTTTGCCCTAGACCCTGTAGGACATATATGTACCTATCAGTATCATCTGAAAACTTCCCCAGGTCTACCTTGATCTGCTTTAATCAGAGAGGGAGAAGGGGACATGTACCTGGATTGCACCAAATTCCCCTCCCCCTGCAGCTTGAAGTGGACATAACCGATAGCTCAGGGGTTTTTGTGGTCCCTTGGAGATTTCCTTGCATGTTTCCTTCTGGGCAGGGGAGATTAGAGGAGGCTTATTGTTCATAGGAAGTGGAGCTATGGGGAGGCTAGGATATGGGGATAAGCTGAGAGGTCCTCTTGTGGGATGTGGATTGCAAACTTTGCATACTTGTGGATTCTCCTTCAATGAAAAGAAAGCTTGGACATAAGGTATTTCACTACTTTTGCCTTCCTCTTAAAGAAAATGTCAAGCTGCAGGATAGTATTGTAATTTATACTTCTCTTAGTTGACCATTTTTCCCCCTCTGAGAGAGAATATTGGGGCCAGGCCACGGTGCAGAAAATAAAAAATGAGCCACCTCTTTTTCAGGGTTTCCAGGTTAAATTGGTCCCAATGGCTTAGGATGCATTTCAAAGGTGAGCCTGTTGATGCCCGAGTGTTTCCCATCTGAAAGAAAAAAACTGGCCTTGGTTTTGGTTTGTTTCTTTTTACCCCACTGCCCAAGTACCCACAATGGTCCCAGGACCTTACTGATTGGAATAGTTGTGCTCACCAATACAGCAGCAGATCCCCCCTCTTGCCCAAGAACCTGCAACAGTCCCTGGATCCTGCTGATTGGAATAGTTGCACTCACTGAAGCAGCAGCAGAAACACTAGTTTTCCTCCTAGACCAAAAAGAGGACTGAGAAAGGTCGGATTTAGTGGCCTTTACTGGTGCATTCTCGAAAAATCTGCACCCTTGCCTTTCCTCTTAGACCACAAAGAGGACCAAGAAAAATCGGATTTAGTGTCCCTTACTGATGTGTTCTCAAAAACCTGTTAGAGTCCTAGGCATTTTCTCCTGTTAGCATTAGGACCTTACCCCTGCCTTTAAAGAAGATATGCCCCAAAAATGGAGTGGAGGGCCATACCCTGAGGGAGGAAAGGGATCTCCAGGGTTGGAAGAGTGATGACTTTTGTCCTCACTTCTCATCATATGAAGAGGAAGGATATAATTTCTGAAGCTCCCCATATCCTAGTTTCAGGAATAGCCTTTGTTAGGCCTGCTAGTCTGAGGAGAGATCCCAAAAGGATAGATGGTCACCCCTCTGACGGGGCTTTGGCCAAAAATTATGTCTTTCTGTTTGGTGAACTGGGTGCCTAAGGAAAGGAACAGAGTCCCAAAATTTATACTAGAAACCATTCTTATAGGAGAAACTAGAAGAGCACCAGAGACAGGGAGTAGTTTTTAGAAGTGGGACTAGCCTCGAAGAAGAGAGGCAGGAGGAAGTTTGTTTGACAGGCGTTAGGACCCAGGAGGCAAGGATCAGGATAGATAGGATAGATGGGTGAGTCTCGATTTGGTGACATGACTTTGAGAGTTCTGCTAATGGCTGCAGGGTCAACCAACTTTTTGTTGGGACCCTGGAGCTGAATGGCTTTCCTCTCTGTCAACCCTTGGCTCAGCCTGGAAGTACAGGAAAAATGGAGGCTGGTTCCAGGCAAACCGATGCTCCCAACTTTTTAGCCCCCAAATTCTAATGAAAAATAGGACAGAATAGCAGGACAAGCACCCAAGATGTGTCCAGAGTCTGTTCCTTCCAGTGGGTTCATGGTCTCATTGACTCCAGGAATGAAGACGTGGACCTTCACAGTGAGTGTTACAGCTCTTAAAGCAGGTGTAGACCCAGAGAGTGAGCAGCAGCAAGATTTATTGTGGAGTGTGAAAGAACAAAGCTTCCATGCGTGGAAGGGGACCTGAGAGGGTTGCTGCTGCTGGCTGTGGTGACCAGCTTTTATTCCCTTATTTGTTCCCACCCATGTCCTGCTGATTGGTCCATTTTCCAGAGTGCTGATTGGTCCATTTTACAAACCTCTAGCTAGCTACAGAGCGTGATTGGTGCGTTTTTACAGAGCACGATTGCTGCATTTTACAAACTTCTAGCTAGCTATAGGGTGCCAATTGTGAGTTTTTACAGGGCACTGATTGGTGCATTTTACAAACCTCTTGTAAGACCGAAAAGTTCTCTAAGTCCCCACTTGACCCAGGAAGTCCAGCTGTCCTCATCTCTCAGAATTGCCATGGGGGAGGGGAGGCCCTGTTAAAGGGGTCCCATGGTCTGTAAATTATCATTAACAGTATGTAAGTCATATAAAAGCCTCCACTTCTCAGACTTTTTGGGAAAAATGAAAATAGGCTAATTTCAGGGGCTGGTAGAACATTCAAGATGTCCAGCCTTTAACTGTTTGCCAGCTAACTCATGATCCCTCTGTAATTTCTCTCCCTTCAGAGGCCACTGTTCTACCCAGACCAGATCTTGAGAGAGCTACATCAGAGGTAGGGGAGGAATAAAAAAAATGGCCGTTGTTAGCAAGGTGTCTGCAGAATAACCCCCCATTGGGCTAATAGGTCCTGTCCCCAAAGATTAACAGGGATGGGCATGATTACAGATTGTATAACTGCCTTTCTTCCTTCTGAATCACAGCATTTTAGGGGGCTTGTGCTCTGTTTGTCTCTGTACACTTCCCCGATGCTGACAATCTTCTGTTTCTGAGTGACCCAAGGCCAAGGTTCTGGCTAATTCTGATCACTAGTGATTGAAATGTCTACCCCTGTGTCCAATAAACCAGTAAAATTATTTCCAATTTTAAATGTAATCGTGGGTCTCTGATCAGTGATTAATTTATTCCAATATATTCCTGTGGCTCTTGTGCTTACAAAACTTTCCTTTCTCCCTTCCTTCCCATGGGCATTGGGGATCCAGTATGGTAAAATCAGTAACTGAATTATCTTTGATCCAGGGGAAAGAATATGCAGACCTTTACATTTTATCTTAAGCAATATCTCACTTTGATAATCACTATTGATTACCCTAGGAAGCACATTAATTCCATTAATGGATAGACTAGATCTCCCCAGGACTAATCTTATGGTTCCTGGAGGCAAGAGGCCACAGATCCTGGTTGCAACCCTTTTAGGGTCCTCTCTTTCTTTTATCACTAATTCATGGAGCAGAGTAAGTCCAGTCCTGTGCTCCCAGTAGTGACCGCTCTGAGAGAGAGCACTGTGGGCTTTCCACCTGACCAAGGAAAGCCATTGGCATTGCTCCAGTTGGGAGCAGGGACTGGGGCTGACCCCTCAAGAAGTTTCCAGACTGATTTCCTATGGGGTTGCCATTTTTATCAAATTTAGACTTTCTTTAATTTGCCCAACGTTTCCCCTTTCTACATTGGGTACATATATAAGGGAGTTCTTTCCCTGAGTTAGCTTGGTCTCCACTATGGGAGCATTCCCTCTTCATATGACCTAGCTCTCCACATAGAATACACTTTTGGCTTCTCTCCCTTTTCACTTCAGGAAGCCTTAATGCCATAGCTAATATTCTGGCCTTGTGTATCTCAGTTCCTACCAGTTGACATGCTCTTATCAGCTTCCCAAAGGTGGTTTCCTTTCCTCTGATTGCATACATTGCCTGCTGGCAATCCACATTAGGTTTTCAAAAACCAATTGCAACAGTAAGATATTAGCAGCTTGGGCCTAACTAATTTGTCTTTTAATAGTCTGAATTAACCGATTGATAAACTCAACAAATGGCTCCTGAGGCACTTGTCGAACATTTACAACAGAACCATGCTCAACTCCACTCTCAGAAATTCGGTCCCAAGCTCTGAGAGTGCACAAAGACACTTGAGCATAGGCCTAGGGATCAAAATTTAGTTGTTGTACATCGGCATGAGGATCACTCCCCTGGAACGTAGCAGCTGTTATATTTTGCCCTGCCGCCTGATTCTAGTTGGCTTGTGGTTCACACAATTCATCATATTCTGCCTTCCAGAGGAGGTGTTGGCTAGGCTCCAGAGTTGTTTCAGCCAGCATTGACCGGTCCCATGGGGTCATACAGAAGTGGTCTGCTAAGGCCTCAATTATTTCTTTTGTAAATAGGCTAGCAGCTCCGTTTTCTTTAATGCTTTTTCTTAGTCCTTTAAAAGTATCAAATGAAACACGTTCATATACTTGATTACCATGTCAGTCTTGCATTACCAGGCAGGCTAAGAGCTCCCCTTCTAATGCTGCTTGCTAAAGACAAGGTCCCATAGCTGAAGTATGTTTCTTGTCTTTTTTCTTACTTATTGTAGGAGGGGGTTCAGGCAAACCCTCCATTCCCTCTTTGTTATCTTGACCTGGTGATAGCCAGACTGAGGGAAGAGGAAGTGATAAGGCAGGTGACATTTCCTCCTCCTTCCCCTTTTAGGCTCTTCTGTGTATAATGGGACTAAAGCCATCCTTCCTGAAGCCCATAGTGTTAAAGCTGAGGCTGAGACCCTTTGACATTGCCTTTGCATGTAATATTGTTTAAGATTTATCCTTACTTGTTCCTAGAGTTCTACCTCTAGTGTTCCTTCTTCTGGGAGCCACAGATTGTAAAAGACCACATTTCGCCTTAGTTCCCTTAATTGAGCCTGCGAAACTGATACTCTGCTAGCCTAAAGCAAGTGTCTTAACATTTTTATATACCGTTTCTGTTGAGCTGATAACTGTTGTCCCATGATGAAACCTCAGCTTGACCCAATTTCCCCTAGAACTTGGTAACCTTGAATGGGCATCAATGACTTACTGATTACTCACTGACTTGACTGCATGGTTCCTTTCTTCACCTTCGTTTTCAGGGGTTCAGTCATGTTTCTCATGCTTCTTTCACATCTTTCCTCACTTTGCAGCTCTCCTCACATTTCCTTTGCAGCTTGTCTTACGAGGGGCTCCAACTGTGTGGGGGGTCTGTTTCTGACTGTCTTCACACGGGTTTCCTCACCCTAGGGCACCAGTTGAGGCAGCGCTTCTTTCACAGGGACACTAGCTGTGGGGGAATCTATTCCTGCAGACCCCTGATTAGGTGACGGATGAATAAAACGTACACTGACACACAGATATTCTGCTCTGCCAGTCCAGCTGAGGGTCTGAGCCCCTTACCGGCTCCAAGCTGAGTTCTGTAAACAGTTGCCACTAGGCCTGATCAGATAGTCAGGCTTGCATTTATTCAGTAAGACTAATTAGCAAAAGTTGTGAGTAAACACCACTAGAGGGTAAAGATTAAAGGTTAGGTTCCCAGGCCTAAAGCAAACACCATTTGTGGGTAATAAACTTCTGCTGACCCCCTCCCCATGCCCCCAAGTAGGAGGCAGTAAAGTACCCCTGGTAGGACAAAGGTTAGTTTTAAGCCCATGTAAGTAAACAGATTAGTAAAATAAACTTCCTACATTCCTTTGTTTACTACTCTAATCTATTTAACTAAAGGTAATGGGACCAGGCCACCTTTGGCCAGGTTTGTTACTGAAGTCAGGTGAAAACCCTCAGGCCTTCCAAAAGGGTTTTGTGGCTATCCTAACTAATATTTTTCCCACCAGCCTGATCAAATCTTAACAGATAAGTAGTTGGGTAAATATACTAGATTATTCATCTCTGTTTGTGTTCTTTAAAATATATCTGATGGCTGAAAGAAAACTAATAACATTATCAGATGAAATGTGAATGCACATAAGGTTAACATATGATACATTTATTGTAAGGGGAGAGGTAAAGCAAAGTATATTTTGCTAAGATTTTTATTTTCACTGGAGGTAATAAAACATTATTTCTAAGTAGAATGCAAAAAGGCAAGTATATAAGTTGTAAATCCCTAGGATAATCCCTAAAATAAGTATGCAAAAAAATTAAGAAAAACATGAAATAAGTTTAAATAAAATACAAAGATGTTCAAGTAACTCAAAAGGAGACAGGGAGGGGAAATAAGAAGAAGTAAACAACAACAAAATGCTAGACCTAAATTGAAAGATATCAATAACTGCAGTGAATTCAAATTCCCTAAACATGTCAATAAAGAGGGTGTCAGAATATATTTTCAATATGCAAAAAAAATTAGATTCTGCCTATAAAAAGTCACTTAACATAAAATAATATAAGGACAGTGATTCCAGAATGGTAGTATGAGTTGTATCACGGAACTTCTCAATGAAACAACCATAAATAGTGAAAACAACAATTTGAAGTCTGAAAAAAGTCTTAAGGAATTTCAGCAAGTGGATAAATTGTTATTCAATGAAATATACTAAGTCTTAGTGTGAAAAATGAGTCTCTGACCCTTGACTCACTAACTCTTTCCCCACCAACTATCAGTCTAGAAATTACGGTTTCTACCTAGACATCATCGTTTCTCATCTCCCTGACTTGATCTAGTTAGGTATGTGTCACAGAAGCTGTATTCCAGGCAAGTACCGCCAAAATGTCTGGTGCTTCATTTCCTACCAAGTCCCCACTCTTACAGATGAAGCTATATATAAGATATGGTATATAGAGGACTACGTGCTCACAAACAGGGTGTTCCCCATAAGTCCTGCTCTCGCAAACGAAGCAGGACGTTCTCGACAAGTCCTGCTCTTGCAAACGAAGCAGGGCGTTCCCAATAAGTCCTGCTCTTGCAAACGAAGCAGGGCGTTCTCGACAAGTCCTGCTCTTGCAAACGAAGCAGGGCGTTCCCAATAAGTCCTGCTCTTGCAAACGAAGCAGGGCGTTGGGGGCCTGTTTATATGTAAATATCTTGAAAATCCAGAAAGTCAGGGAAAGTTCAGAAAAACAACAATGTGTCTTGTGACTTGGCAACATTCCGCAAACGACTGTATAAAATACAGCGGAGCGCACCATTCGGGGCGGCCGCCATGTTTGTCTTGTCTTGTGTTGTCTTGTGTGTTCATTCCTTTGTTTAGGAAACACGCGGACCCCAACAATGGTAGGCTGAGAATACTCTGCCCCAATCATTCTAGCACCAGCTGACATTTAGAGCTGAGTTTCCACACTATGAGAAGTAAGCCAGAGGAAGGGATACCATTGTTGACAAGCACCCCATTCATAGCTCAGAATTGTCACTTCAAGAAAAGTGGTTGTGCAAAAGGAGGGGCATGAGGGTTCTGCCCAAGATCAGAGACAGGTCATAAAAACAGAGAGTTCTATAGCTTTCCTAAGGAAACTACATAGATGATCCCAGATGATAAATCAAATCCATAGGAAGAAAAAGAAATCAGAAATTATAAATAAGATGCTTAATTTGACAAACTGTATAAATATACACTATTTCTCTTTTCTTCTGTCAGTTTCTTTGAAAGACACAAAATTATATAAAGTAATAATTATAACAATGTATTGTTGATTTTTTTAGAAGATGTACACATAATATGCATAACAAAAAGCACCCGAACAAGGAGAGAAAGGAATAGCCCTATAGGAGTATAGGAGCAGCATTTTCTATAACTAAGTGGAATAAAGTTAGTATAATTCTGAAGCAGATTCTGATAATAGGCACATTGAAAGCTGCAGAGAGACCAAGGAGAAAACTCAAAAACACAGTAAAAGAATCATTAAATGAATTAAAATGTTACACTGAAAAATATGCAATTAATAAAATAAAAACAAAAACAAAAGAAAGCACGGGTTACTAAAATGTATATGAAACATAAAAAAATTTTAAAAATAACTAATGGAAATCCAATCATAATCATAGCATTACATGTAAATAGATGAAACAATTCAATCAATGATGGTTATTTTTTTTTCCTATCTATGCTTTTTAAAAATAATTATTTTTTAAGGCAAGGTATAAGTGTAGTAAATAGTATGAAATTCTGTTATGACCTTTAAAAATTATATGCAAGTTTATTTATCTGAAGTTAATAGAAACAATGACAACAAAAAGTGAACTAACCAAATCACAAAATAATGCATGCTAGTTTCAATTTGTATAATCTCAAGTGTAAATAGTTACAAATATTTCCAGGTTTTACATATTTTCCTTCAATTGGAATTTTTTTATTATTATACTTTAAGTTCTGGGGTACATGTGCAGAATGTGCAGGTTTGTTACATAGGTATACACATGCCATGGTGGTTTGCTAAACTCATCAACCTGTCATCTACATTAGGTATTTCTCCTAATGCTATCTCTCCCCTAGTTCCTCACCCCACTACAGGCTCCAGTGTGTGATGTTCCCTTCCCAGTGTGCATGTGTTCTCATGGTTCAACTCCCACTTATGAGTGAGAATATGTGGTGTTTATTTTTCTGTTCTTGTGTTAGTTTGCTGAGAATGATGGTTTCCAGCTTCACCCTTGTCCCTTCAAAGGACATGAACTCATTCTTTTTTATTGCTGCATAGTACTCCATGGTGTATATGTGCCACATTTTCTTTATCCAGTCTATCATTGATGGCCATTTGGGTTGGTTCCAAGTCTTTGCTATCACGAACAGTGCCACAATAAACACACGTGTGCATGTTTCTTCATAGTAGAAAGATCTATAATCCTTTGGATATATATCCAGTAATGGGATTGCTGGGTCAAATGATATTTCTGGTTCTAGACCCTTGAGGAGTTGCCACACTGTCTTCTACAAGGGTTGAACTAATTTACACTCCTACCAACAGTGTAAAAGTTTTCCTATTTCTCCACATCCTCTCCAGCATCTGTTGTTTCCTTAATTTTTAATGATCACCATTCTAACTGGTGTGAATTGGTATCTCATTGTGATTTTAATTTGCATTTCTCTAATGACCAGTGATGATGAGCTTTTTTCATATATTTGTTGGCTGCATGCCGAGGCCTGCTTGGTCATCGAGATCCTAACCCAGCGACACTAAAGGAATTAAAGGCACACACACAAATATAGGGTGTGGAGTGGGAAAATAGGGGTCTCACAGTCTTCAGAGCTGAAAGCCCCAAACAGAGATTTACCCACATATTTATTGACAGCAAGCCAGTGATAAGCATTGTTTCTATAGATTATAGATTTACTATAAGTATTCCTTACAGGAAACAAAGGGATGGGCTGAAACAAAGGGATGGGCTCTGGCTATTTATCTGCAGCAGGAACATGTCCTTAAGGCACAGATCGCTCATGCTATTGTTTGTGGCTTAGGAATGCCTTTATGTGGTTTTCCATCTGGGTGGGCCAGGTGTTCCTTGGGCTCATTTCGGTAAACCCACAACCTTCGAGCGTGGGCATCATGGCCATCACGAACATGTCACAGTGCTGCAGAGATTTTGTTTCTGGCCAATTTTGGGGCCAGCTTATGGCCAGATTTAGGGGCCCATCCCCAGCATGTCCCTCTTCTTGTTTTTTCAGGGCAATAAAAGTAAAGGCAGCTTTATCACAGCAAGCTACTTTTCACAGGAGTTGGGATATGCATCTGTAGACTACATGAAGACAAACAACACAGATTAATAACATAATCATCATTGAAATCACAGAGCTTCCAAGTGTTTTTAAATCTATTTTAATGGGTTACTAGCTGCTAATCTGTCTGCAGCTCCTTCAAGCACTCCACTTCCTGGCATTAAGGTCAGGTGTGCCTGGGATGCTATAAATATTTGTTCTTTTAATTTTGCAATATCTGAAGGCAAGTTTGTAGAGTGTCCTTCTAGATGCTTTTTTATTCTTTCCCAAATTTTGGTCTTATTAAGAGCCATAATAGTTTCCACAAATCCTTATGTTTAGCTCCTACAGCAGGCCATATCATATGAAGTTGAGGTGCCATTGTACTGCCGTGTTTACAGATAATAGGAACTCTTGTCATATTTTCTAGTATTTCTACCATCTGACCATTTTGTTTAGACCAGCTGAACACAGTGTGGCCATGCCATGCAGACTAAGAGGTGCAATTCAAGCTAAACATCCCTTTAGGGGACCAATCAATAATGATTCCATAGGAATCATTGCCCAGAACCTCTGCCTGTTCTGCAATGCAATCTTTCCAAACAAGTATGTTCATTATTTCTGGCCAGGTCCAATTCTGTTTACTAATAGGTTTTTGAGGGTAGTATTCCTCAATTATAGGAGCAGATTTATTATGGTAAATACTAAGGTCAGAAAGCATGTGTAACTGTCATAGAGTGATTACATCCAAACATTATTGCCAGCCAAGATTGATAATTTTACCCAATAAGTGTAATTGCTCTCTGTGTCAGCCCTTTTTGAAGAAATACTCATGGCCATGGTGATCAGCACTATCATAGCTATCATTACATTACTCATTATGACTGGTTGTCCCACTTTCCTCGGATTTTCTTCACAAAATCTCTTCTTCAGCATCTGGCTCATGATAAGATTTCAGGTGTCTTGATGATATCCAAATCAGCTGTTTGCTCTGGCCTGGAGAAACACAAGCATAACCTCTACCCCAAGTTATTATTTTACCTATTTCCCAACTTTTTGTTATCGGATCTCTCCACTAAACCAGTTGTTCTGCTTCTGTCTTTGAAGCTGGTTTCTGTAGATGCTGTTTAGCTATTGATAGCATCCGACCTTTAGACAAGCTCAAAAAATTTAAAGTCAATAATGCTAGATTCAGTTGTACATGAGGTGTCTCGTAATCCCTGTTTCCTCCTTTTTGCTTTTGCAACTGCTGTTTCAGGGAGAGATTAATTCTTTCTATAACATCTTGTCCTTGAGAATTATATGGGATGCCAGTAATGTGTTTAATATTCCATGTAGAGAAAAATGGAGCTAGAGCTTGGCTAGCATAGCCTGGGGCTTTAACCATTTTAATAGAGGTTGGAATGCCCCTCACTGCAAAATACTGCAAAAGGGGATGTTTAACACAGGCAGAAGACTCTCCTGACTGCCATGAAGCCCAGGCAAAGTGAGAAAAGGTATCCCTACATATATGTTCATAAGCTAGTCTCCCAAACAAGGGAACGTGTGTGACATCCATTTGTCAAAGAGAATTAGGTTCCAATCCTTGAGGATTAACTCCTCCTGTAAAAGATGAGGAATGCACCATTGGGCATCACTGGATAACAGCTTCAGCTTCGTTCCAGGTAAATGTCATATCTGCTTTGAGACCAGAGACATTAACATGGGTTAAATTGTCAAAGTCTCTAGCATTAGATATTGCTTTAGCAACTAGGTGATCAGCCATTTGATTCCCTGCAGTCAAAGGTCCTGGAAGAGGGTATGAGTCCTAATGTGAGTGATGTGAAAAGGGTGCATTCTACTCCTGACTGCTGTTTGCGACTGGGTAAATAAAGTCATCAGTTGTTCATGTGTATGAAATTGTAACTGATCATTTCAGTTAATTGTGTGGATTGAACCATGTATGAAGAATCCGAAATCATATTAATAGGTATACTAAGAGCAGTCAATACCTCAATTAGAGCTACAAGCTCTGCTTTTTGAGCTGAAGTATAGTGCATCTGAAAAACTTGCACCTTTCAAGCCAGAATAAGAAGCTTTACCATTACTAGACCCATCTGTAAAAACATTCTCAGCACCTTCAGTTGGTTTAAATTTAGTTATTTTAGGGAGAATCAGTTAATTACAGAAATTGAAATAATTTCATTTTAGAAAAATGATTATCAAGAATACCCACAAAGTCAGCTAAATGGGTTGGCCAAGTGAGACTATTTATAAAAGCTTGCTGTATTTGTGCCTTCATGAGAGGGACAATAATTTTTCCAGGATCATATCTAAGTAATTTAACAATCCAACTTCTACCATTTCCTATCATAGTAGCGATTTGATCCAAATAAAGAGTTAGAGTCCGTGACTTAATATGCGGAAGAAAAAGCCATTCAACTAAGCCCTGTTCTTGGACAATAACACCAATAGGTGAATGATGAGTTGAAAAAATTAGCAAATCTAGAGTCTTCTCTGGATCTATTCTATTTATTTGGGCTTAATGTACTTGCTTCTCAATTAGCTTTAATTCTACCTCGGCCTCCTTTGTTAATTCCGAGGGCTAGTGAGACTAGGATCTCCTCCAAGGATAGAAAATAGATTACTCAGGGCATAGGTAGGAATGCCTAGAGCAGCTCTTTTCCAATTAATGTACCCTAGTAATTTTCAAAAGTCATTTAATGTTTTCAATTTATCCCTACATATGGTTACTTTCTGTGGCATAATGATAGTGTCATTTACTAAGGTCCCCAAGTAGGAGTAAGGAGTAGTAGTCTGAATTTTGTCAGGAGCTATAATTAAAGCAGCATGAGAAGTTGAATTTTGCAAGTGATTGTAACATTGGAGTAATATTTCTTGAGTGGGGGCAGAACAAAGGATATCATCCATATAACAAATAATGTAACATTGTGAAAAAGTTTTATGAGTAAGTTCAATTGCTTGCCTTACATATGTCTGGCAGATCATTGGACTGTGTAACATGCTTGTGGCAACACTTCCCAATGAAAATGCTTAGCAGGCTGCAGGTTGTTTACTGTAGGAATTGTAAATGCAAACTGTCCACAGTCTCGCTCAGCTAAGGGGATAGTAAATAAACAGTCTTTTAAATCTGTGACTATTAAAGGCCAAGTTTTTGGAATCATAACAGGAGAAGGTAGTCCTGGCTGCAATGTCCCCATAGGTTGTATAACTGAATTAATGACTCTTAAGTCAGTTAACATTCTCCACTTACCTGATTTTGTTCTTAATTATGACAACTGGAGAATTCCAAGGGGAAATGTTGGAGCTGTTTCCTTTTTCTAATTGTTCAGTAAATAAGTCCTCCAAAGCCTCCAGTTTCTCTTTACTCAGCGGCCATTGTTCTATCCAAATTGGCTTATCTGTTAACTATTTTGAAAGTATAGGTTCTGGAGGCTTAACAATGGCCACATCAAAAATGATATCCTAAACCTTAGCAGGAACTTTGTCTTTCTGCTTGAAGTGGTTCCTTTAAACCTTGCAAATTTTTCCTAGTCCCATACCAGGGACATACCCCATTTCATGCATCATTTGTTGACTTTGAGGGCTATATAATTGTTCTGTAATTAAAACTTGTGCTCCCCATTGTTGTAATAAATCTCTTCCCCATAAATTTATAGTTATGGATGTTGTAATTGGTTGAATAGTCCCAGGATGTCCATCAGGCCCTTCACAATGCAAAATATAACTACTTTGATATACTTCAAGGGCTTTGGCAACTTCAACTATGTTAAATTGAGCAGATTGAATTGGCCATGCAGACAACTAGTGCTGTAGAGAAATGATTGAAATGTCCACTCCTGTATCTACCAAACCTTTAAATTTCTTTCCCTGAATAGTTATTTCACAGATAGGACAGTTGTCAGTAATTTGATTCACCCAATAAGCTGCTTTGCCTTGTTTACTTCTGTTTTAAAATCCTCCTGTTCTTTTAATTTCACTTTCCCCATTTCCACATATGACACAATCAGGAGTTGTGCTATACACTCTCCTAGCTCTGCTTTCCAGGGAACAGAAGTAGATATAACAATTTGAATTTCCCCATTGTAATCTGAATCAATGACTCCTGTTTGTACTTCTACTACTTTTAAATTTAAATTAGGACTGCCTAGAAGTAATCCTATCATCCCTGCTGGCAAGGGTCCACAGACCCCCATTGGAAGTTTTTGCAGGGGTTCCCCAGGCAGAAGGCTCACAGCTTTTGTGTAGCATAGATCTACTGTGGCACTACCAGCTGTGGCAGGGGACAGATATTGTACAGGGGTGAGGGAATTGTCTGAGCTGGAAATGCCCTGCTTTGGAATAGGTCCTGGGACGGGCCCTCCATGGTGTTTCCTGAATTTAAAATGAAAAGGCTCAAATGTAGCTGTAATATTTCCCTGTTGATCTGGGGAGTGTATCCTAAAAGGCAACTGCCAAACCTCTAAATCACCCCCTCTTCTAGCTTGCTGAAATCCTGCCTGAATAGAAATAAGAGTGGTCACTTGAGGCACTGCTCAGTCACTGGGCCAACTACTTTTTGCCCAGTGTCCTCCAGAAAAGAAAGATCTGCAGGGTCAGGCCACTCTTTTTCTTCAAAATAAGGAGGGGGTGCAGAAGGGTAGCGGTGAACCTATCCCTCTTTTGTAGCTTCAGCTTTAGCTGGCAAACAAACATGCCCTGTCACCTCTTCTGTTACTTCATTATACAATCCTTCCTCCTCATCATTAGTGTGAAAAGTTTCCAAAGTGGAATGAACCAGAGCCCACACTTGTCCCATTGTTACCCTGGTGCTTCCGAGCTTCCCTTCTTACTCACCACAGGGATTGCTTAAGAGTAGTTGGTTGTCCTCCAGCTTAGTTCCACATTCTCCAACCATTGCCCCAGTGACCCTTTGACCTGGGTTAGAGCCCCACATATGGGCACCACTTGCCGAGACCAGCTCAGTCATGGAGACCCTAACCCAGTGCTAGAGGAATTAAAGACACACACAAAGAAATATAGGGTGTGGAGTGGGAAATCAGGGGTTTCACAGCCTTCAGAGCTGAGAGTCCTGAACAGAGATTTACCCACATATTTATTGACAGCAAACCAGTGATAGGCATTGCTTCTATAGATTATAGATTTACTAAAAATATTCCTTACAGGAAACAAAGTGATGGGCTGAAACAAAGGGATGGGCTCTGACTAGTTATCCACAACAGGAACATATTCTCAAGGCAAAGATTGCTCATGCTATTGTTTGTGGCTTACAAATGCCTTTAAGCAGTTTTCCACCCTGGGTGGGCCAGGGGTTCCTTGCCTTCATTCTGGTAAACCCACAACCTTCAGCATGGGCATCATGGCCATAACGAACATGTCACAGTGCTGCAAAGATTTTGTTTATGGCCAGTTTGGGGGTCAGTTTATGGCCAGATTTGGGGGCCTATCCCCAGTACTGCATAAGTGTCTTCTTTTGAGAAGTGTCTGTTCATATCCTTCACCCACTTTTAGATGGGGTTGTTTGTTTTATTTCTGGTAAATTTGTTTAACTTCTTTGTAGATTCTGTATATTAGCCCTTTGTCAGATGGATAGACTGCAAAAATTTTCTCCTCTTCTGTAGGTTGCCTGTTCACTCTGATGATAGATTATTTTGCTGTGCAGGAGATCTTTGGTTTAGTTAGATCCAATTTGTCAATTTTGGCTTTTGTTGCCATTGCCTTTGGTGTTTTAGTAATGAAGCCTTTACTCAGGAAAATTTAATTAATATATTTTATCTAAAACAGTAGGTACTTAAAATTGCAATGTTCATATGCTTAAACTATGAGAGTTTTTACTTTCTAATTCTACAAAACTCTTCTAGGATTCTTTTTTTGTTTTGTTTTTATTAGGGGTAGGGGAAATGTCTTTGTATATGTGTGAACTCTTGCTTCATAAATTTCCCTTTCCACAAGTAATGGAATAGAGATGCCCTCTCCTGCATATCACTCTAAAATTTTACCGAAGTTTGTGTTTATCTATATATTTACAAGGTATGAATTTTTTTGGAATACTAAGAAAAAATTACTCATCTTTTAGAATAATTAGATTTATGATTTAAGGTCTTAGATTTAATACAGAAATATGAGGTACATTTTGTGAATGCATGAGCTGTGCATAAAAAACAATTAGAGACAGTAAATATTCAAAATAAATTATCTACCATTTTACAAGGTAAAATATTTAATTCATTTGTCTTGGTATCTGATTGAAATTATGCTGACAAGATAATTCATTTTCTGTATTAAATGTATTTGGCCTTATTTTATTGCCTTTTATTTTATCCCTGCACTCCCAGATATTATGATTCAAAACACAGTGAGGTGGACACCCCCACCTCATGATATGGGGAGTAATATCACCCCCATCTCTACCCCTGGATATTATGATCCAAATCCCAGGAGGGTGGACAACCCCGTGATATAGGGAGTAATATCACCACCCTCAGCCCCTGGATATTAAGATCCACATGGGAAGAGGGTGGACACCTACCCTGCGATGTAGGTAACAATATCAACCCCCTTTCCCCGCTGGATATTACGATTCACATTGCAGGGGGGTGGACACCCCCATCCTATGATATAGGGAATAATAACACCCACCTCTCCCCCTTTGGATATCATGACCCCCATTACATGGGACTGAACCCACCCACCCTGTGATATGGGGAGTAATATCACCCCCTTTCCCCCCCTTGAATATTAGGATCCACATTGCTGGGAGGTGGACACCCTCACCTTAGGATATGAGGAGTAATATCACCCCATCTCCCCCCAGAGATATTATGATCCACATCACAGGGGGGTGGACACTCCCACGCGATATGGAGAGTAATATCACCCTCCTTCTCTCCCCCTGGATATTACAGTCCACATCACAGTGGGGTGGACAGCCCCCCAGGAATGTGTGCAGTAATATCACTCCCTCACCACCCCTGGATATTAGGAACCACATCACAGAGGGGTGGACTTTCCCCCAGCAATACGGGAAGTAACATCAACCCCTCACCATCCCTGGATATTACAATCCATATAGCAGGGGAGTGAATGTCCCACGCCCCCCCAGCAATGTGGCGAGTAATATCATCCCCCTCTCCTCACCTGGATATTATCATCAACATCACAGGGGGATGGATAACCCACCCCCTCCCCCCGACAATATGGGGAGATATATCACCTCCCTCTCCTCTCCTGGATATTATGATGAACAATTCAAGGGGGTGAACACCCACCAGCGATATGAGGAGTAATATCAACCCCATCTTCCCCACTGGATACAAAGATTCACTTTGTAGGGAGGTTGACACCTCCCACAATATGGGGAGTAATATCACCTCTCTTTTTCACCATGGATATTATGATCCACATCACAGGGTGGTGGACACCCCCAGTGATATGGGGAGTAATATCACCCTCCTCTCCCCTCCGGATATATGATCCACATTGCAGGGGGGTGAACAGCCCCCACGATATGAGGAGTAATATCAAACCCCTTCCCCTACCCTGGATATTACAATCCACATCGCAGGGGAGTGGACAGCCCCTGTGATATGGGGATTAATATCACCCCCTTTTTCCCCCACCTGGATATTAAAATCCACATCGCAGGCGGTGGACATCCCCATGATATGGGGAGTAATATCACCCTCCTCTCCCCCCGTGGATATTATGATCCACATCGCAGGGTGGTGGACATGCCTCCAGCGATATGCGGAGTAATGTCACCCCTCTCTCCCCTCCTGGATATTATGATCTACATCGCAGGGGGTGGACACCCCCCATTGATGTGGGGAGTAATATCACCCCTGTCTCCTCCCTGGATATTACAACCCAAATCGCAGAAAGATAGACACCGCCCCCGCCCCAGGGATCTGGGGAGTAATATCCCCTTCTCCACCACTGGATATTACGATCTACATCGCAGGAGGGTGGACACACCCCCAGCGATGTGGGGAGGACTAATAGCACCCTCTCCACCCCTGGATATTACAATCCACATTGCAGGGGGTGGATACCTGCAATGTTGGGAGCGATGTTGGGAGTAATATCACCACCCTCACCCCCTGGATATTATGATCCACATCACTGGGAGGGTGCACAACCCCCCAAGGATGTGGGGAGTAATATCACTCCACTCGCCTACCCTGGATGTTAAGATCCACATCACCATAGCGATGTGAAGAGTAATAACACATCCCTTCCCCACCCCCACATATTATGATCCACATTGTAGGGTGATGGACACACCCACCGCACGATTTGTGAAGAACTATCATCCCACTCTTTCCTCCTGGATATTACAATCCATATCACAGGGGTGTAGAACACCCTCACCCCATGATATGCGGAGTAATATCACCCCCCTCTGCCCCTCTGGATATTAGGATCCACATTGCAAGGGGGTAGACACCCCCCTGCAATATGGGGAGTAATATCACCTTCCTCCTTCACGTGGATATTACGATCCACATCGCAGGAAGGTGGACATACCCCGTGATATGTGGAGTAATATCAACCCCTTTCATCTCCTGGATATTAAGATCCACATGGCAGGAGGGTGGACACCACCCTGTGATATGGGGAGTAATATCTCTCCCCACTCCCTGGATATTACAGTCCACATCACAGGGGGGTGGACACCCCCTGAGATATGGGGAGTACAATCCATGGAGGACACACAGCGTATTTATGATATTGTTAATAATATATTCTCCCCCTCTGTAGATTATGAACAATATCGCAAACGGGTGTACAACCTCTGCAATATTGGGAGTAATATCCTCTCCCCCCAGGATATTAGGAACAATATTACAGGTGTGTTTATATCCCCCGATGGGAATAATATCATCCTCTCCCACCTTGAAAATTAGAAAAAAATCACTGGGGGCGTGTACTATCCCTGCAATATTGAAAGTAGTATCTTACTCTTCCCTCCTCCATCATGGGAACAGTATCACTGGAGGGTGTACACTTTCTGCGATATTGGGAGTAATATCATCCTTTCCGCTTTTAAATATTAAGGAAAATATCACGGGGGGGGTGTACACCCCCTGCGATATTGGGAATAATATTATCCTCTCCCCTCCCTGCATATTAGCTAAGATATCACAGGGTGGGTATACATGTCCTTCGACATGGGGAGTAATGTCATCTTCTCCCCTCTAGGTATTAGGAACAATATCACAAGAGGGTGTACACTTTTGGCGATACTGGGACTAGTATCAAACTCTCTGCTTTTGAATATTAAGAACATCACAGGGTGGATGTACACTTCCTGCGATATTGGAAGTCATATCAGCATCTCTGCCTCCTAGATATTAGGAACAATATCCCAGGGTGTAGACCTTCTGCTATGTGGGGAGTAATATCATCCTCTCCTTTCCTGGATATTAGGAACAATATCACAGGGTGGGTGTACATGGCCTGCAACATTGGGAGTAATATCATCCTCTTCTCCTCCAGATATTAAAAACAATACCACAGGGGTGTATACACCCACTGCAGTGTTGAAACTAATATTATTTTCTACCCCCTGGATATTAGGAGCAATATAACAGGTGGGAGTGTACACTCTCTGCGATACTGTAAGTAATATCATCGTCTTTCCTCATGGATATTAGGAAAAATATCACAGGAGGTGTGTACATCCCCTGTGCTATTGGGAGTAATATCCCCCTCTCCCCCACATATATGATGAACAATATCA
>NW_012105365.1:6097780-6098906 GCF_000951045.1 Mandrillus leucophaeus
CTGGATATTAGGATCAATATCACAGGTGGGTGTACACCCCTTGCGGTATTAAGAGTAATATTATCTTATCTTCTCTTAGCTATTAGGAGCAATATCACAGGGTGGAGGGGTGTACACTCCCTGCACTATTGGGAGTAATATCATTCTCTCTTTTTCTGGATACTATGATCCACATTGCAGGGTGGTGGACACCCCCGCGGTATGGGGAGTAGTATCACCCTCATCTTCCTCCCTGGATATTACGATCCACATCGCAGAGGGTTGGACACCCCAGAGATATGGGGAATAGTATCACCCCCGTCTCCCCTCTTGGTTTTTAAAATCCACGTCATGGGGGTGTGGACCCTCCCACGATATGGGAAGTAGTATCACCCTCCTCTCCCCCACTGGATATTATGATCCACATCACGGGGGTGGGGGGGAAAGCCCAGAGATATGGGGAGTAGTATCACCCTCCTCTACCCCTCTGGATATTGCGATTAACATTGCGGGAGTGGGGGTTGGACACCCTTGGCGATACGGGGAGAAGTATCACCCACCTCTGCCCTCCTGAATATTATGATCCACATCGCGGGAGGGTGGACACCCTTGCAATATGGTTAGTAGTATCACCCCCCTCTCCTGCCCTGGATATTATTATCCATATCCCAGAAGGTGTCCACCCCCCAACAGCCTCCCCCCCGCAATATGAGGTGTAGTATCACCCCCCTGTCCCCCTCTGGATATTGCGATCCATATTGCGGGGGTGGTGGATACCTCCACGATATGGGGAGTAGTATCACCCCTGTCTCCCCCCTTGGTTAAGAACCACATCGTGGGGGGGTCCACACCCCCCGCAATATGGCGAGTAGTATCACCCCCCACACACTGGATATTACAATCCACATCATGGGGGTGGACACCCCCGTGATACAGGGAGTAATATCACCCCCACTCCCCGCCTGGATCTTACAATCCACATCCTAGGGGTATGGACACCCCTGCCATATGGGGAGTGGTGTCACCTACCCCTCCCCCACTGGATATTACCATCCGCATCATAAGGGGTTGGACACTCCCCCATGATATGAGGAGTTGGGGAGTAGTAGTATTAGCCCCCCACCAAGGTATCCAAACCAGGAGTATC
>NW_012105365.1:6103781-6104575 GCF_000951045.1 Mandrillus leucophaeus
GGGGCAGGGGTGTACACACACTGCGCTGTTGGGAGTAATATCATTCTCTGGTCCTCTGCATATTAGGAACAATATCACAGGCGGGGTGTACACAACCTGCGATTTTGCTTATATCTTTCTTTTACAACCTGGATATTAGGAACAATATAACAGGGGGGATGTACACCCTCTGCGATATGGGGAGTAATATTACCTTCTTCCCACCTTGATATTAGGACCAATATAACCCCCTAAGATGTAGTTCATATTATCCAGGTGAGAAGAGGGGAGTGGTAGTACTCCCCATATCGCGGATTGTGTCTGCCCTTCTGCCACGTGGATCATAATATTCAGCGGGCGAGATGGAAGTGATATTACTCCCTCTTCTCACCTCCTCAGAGGTGTTCTTTCTCTGTGATACGATTCTTAATATCCAAAGGGGGAGATGATACTACTCTCAAAACGGCAGGGGTAGAACACTTTCTGGGATACTGGGCATACTATCATCCTCTCTGCCTTTGAATATTAAGAAAAATATCACTGGGGGGGTGTAACCCTCTGCGATATTGGGGGCAATATCATCCTCTCCCCCACTATATATTAGGAACAACATCACAGGGTGGGTGTACACAGCCTGCGATATTGGGAATAGTATTATCCTCTTCCCCTCCAGATATTAGGAGTAATATCACAGAAGGGGTATAAGCTCCCTGCGATATTGGGAGTAATATAATTCTCTTCTGTGAATGTAGGAGCAATTTCACCGGCTCAAGGTACACCCATTGCTATATTGTTAGTAATGTCATACTCTACCA
>NW_012105365.1:6106957-6109242 GCF_000951045.1 Mandrillus leucophaeus
GTGCTCCATAGGTTCTCAATAAATAATTGATAATTAATGAATAATAATAAAAAGAAAGTGAATGCAGGGCATTCCTACACATAACAAATGAAAAGATTAGGGCAAAAGCTTCAGAAGTTCTGTACTGGAAGAACAATTTAAACATGATTCTTATACCTGTATAAGCTACAGTACTAAACAAAAGAAAGCACCCTCCTCATCATCACTAAGTAGGAGAAAATAAGACTGCTGAGTCTCTACTGAATTGTAGAGAAGGAATAGACTCTGATGGGGTGGCTGGAAGAATAACTGCTGAGCTAAACGGGAATCCTGACTGTTTAAGGTAAAATGGATAAAGATCCACATTATAAAGTGGTACAGTTGTGGTTTACTACTGCTTTGGGACTTTGGGTCTCTACATGAATATTCCTCACATGAAAAAGTTTCTTGGAATATAAATAACTTGTTTCTCATTGTAACAGCAGCAATATCTGTTTTGCTTGTTAATGTTTTCAAAGGACCTTCATGAGTTAGTTTAGCTCATCCTCAATATAATATGTAATTAATAGGCTTGTGTAATACTTATCTCTAGAGGAAAGTTTTAAAGGTGGAGGAGAGTGTTTTTAGAACTGTAACATGAAACAAATAATCATATTACCTAATAAGTATTGTTTCTGTATGTATACCAGAGTAAAAATGGGAAATGTCATATGAATAAGAGCTCTACGTTAATGGTTTTCCATGAACAAATCTTTGCTGAGATTTTCATGTGGCAGCAGTAACAAGAATGGGCAAAACAACAACAACAAAAGATCCATCCTTCATTCTAAGCTCTGTCTTGTCTTTACTTAGAGGTCAGTGGTGGCTGGTAGGGGTTAAAATATTCTTTCAATCCATAACAGCCTTTTTTTGTAATGGAAGAAATGGTGTGTGAAAAAAATTTCAGCAGGAATATAAATAAATTTCTGCTGAATACCCATACAGTGGCCTGTCAGAATGAAAAAAAAAAAAATGGTAGCTTCAACAAAGTAAATGAATCTCAAAGATATAATGTTGAATAACAAACAAGAGAGAGAAAAATAAAAGCTGAGACCATTTAGATAAAAGTTTAAAAGCAAAAGTAAGAAGTCCTAGCCAGAACAATCAGTCAAGGGAAAGAAACAAAGGCATCCAAGCAGGAAAAGAATAAGTCAAACTACCTCTCTTCGCAGAGAATATGATTCTATACTTAGAAAACCTCAAAGACTCCTCCAAAAGGCTCCTGGGGCTGATAAGCAATTTTAGTAAAGTTTCAGGAAACAAAATCAAAGTACAAAAATCAGTAACATTTCTTGTACACCAACAACATTCAAGGTGAGAGACAAATCAAGAATGCAAACCTATTTACAATAGCCCCCCAAAAAAGAAAATGCTTATGAATACATGTAACCAAATAGGTGAATGATCTCTACAAGGAGAACTACAAAACACTGATAAAAAAAAATTAGATGACACAAATGAGTGGAACAACATGCCATGCTCATGGATTGGAAGAATCAATATAATTTGGTCATACTGCCTAAAGCAATTTGCAGATTCAATGCTATTCCTATCAAAATACCAATGACATTCTTTGCAGAATTTGAAAAAAAAATTTCTAACATTAATGTGGAGCCCAAAAAAGAGCCCACATAGCCAATGCAATCCTGAGCAAAAAGGACAAAGATGGAAGCATCACATTACCCAACTTCAAAGTATACTACAAGGCTATAGTTTACAAAACAACATGGTACCGTTAAAAAATGAATAAATGAAGACACATAGACCAATGGAAAAGAATTGAGAATCCATAAATAAAACCACACACCTATAGCCATCTGATTCTTTGTAAAGTCAACTAAAATAAGCAATGAGGGAAGGACTCCCTATTCAATATATGGTGCTGGGATAGCTGGCTAGCCATACACAGAAGAATGAAATTGAACACTTAAATTTCACCTTATACATAAATTAACTCAAGATAATTAAACATTTAATTTTAAGGCCTCAAACTACAAGAATGCTAGAAGACAACCTAGGAAACATAATTCTAGACATTGCACTTGGGAAGAAATTTATGACTAAGTCCTGAAAAACAGTTGAAACAAAACCAAAAATTGACAAATGGGACTGACTTAAACTAAAGAACTTCTTCAAAGTGAAATAAATAATCCCATCCTGGCTAACATGGTAAACCCCGTCTTTACTAAAAATACAAAAAAATTAGCCGGGCTTGGTGGCGGGCTGTTGTAGTCCCAGCTACTCAGGAGGCTGAGGCAGGAGAATGG